>NC_047108.1:21379202-21569202 GCF_902500255.1 Thalassophryne amazonica
AATAAAACATGCCTATACAGGATAAAACATGCCTATACAGGATAAAACATGATGACACAAGGATAAAACATGATGACACAGAATAAAACATGATGACACAGAATAAAACATGCCTATACAGGATAAAACATGATGACACAGAATAAAACATGATGACACAGAATAAAACATGATGACACAGAATAAAACATGCCTATACAGGATAAAACATGATGACACAGGATAAAACATGATGACACAGAATAAAACATGATGACACAGAAATAAAACATGCCTATACAGGATAATAAAACAGCCTACAGGATAAAACATGATGACACAGAATAAAACATGATGACACAGAATAAAACATGATGACACAGAATAAAACATGCCGACACAGAATAAAACATGCCGACAGAGAGTAAAACATGCCTATACAGGATAAAACATGATGACACAGAATAAAACATGATGACACAGAATAAAACATGCCGACACAGAGTAAAACATGCCTATACAGGATAAAACATGCCGACACAGAGTAAAACATGCCGACACAGAGTAAAACATGCCTATACAGGATAAAACATAACGACACAGAGTAAAACATGACGACACAGAGTAAAACATGCCTATACAGGATAAAACATGCCGACACAGAGGTAAAAACATGCTATACAGGATAAAACATGCCGACACAGAGTAAACATGCCGACACAGAGTACAAACATGCCTATACAGGATAAAACATGACGACACGAGTAAAACATGACGACACAGAGTAAAACAGCCTAAACAGGGATAAAACTGCCGACACAGAGTAAACATGCCTATACAGGATAAAACATGCCGAACAGAGTAAAACATGCCTATACAGGATAAAACATGATGACACAGAATAAAACATGCCGACACAGAGTAAAACATGCCTATACAGGATAAAACATGATGACACAGGATAAAACATGATGACACAGAATAAAAAATGATGACACAGGATAAAACATGATGACACAGAATAAAACATGCCTATACAGAATAAAACATGATGACACAGAATAAAACATGATGACACAGAATAAAACATGATGACACAGAATAAAACATGATGACACAGAATAAAACATGATGACACAGAATAAAACATGATGACACAGAATAAAACATGATGACACAGAATAAAACATGATGACACAGAATAAAACATGATGACACAGGATAAACATGATGACACAGAATAAAACATGATGACACAGAATAAAACATGATGACACAGAATAAAACATGATGACACAGAATAAAACATGATGAACAGAATAAAACAATGCTATGACACAGAATAAAACATGAGACACGAATAAACATGATGACACAGAATAAACATGCTATACAGAATAAAACATGATGGACACAGAATAAAACATGTGACACAGAATAAAACATGATGAACAGAATAAAACATGCCTCTACAGAATAAAACATGATGACACAGAGTAAAACATGATGACACAGAGTAAAACATGCCTAAACAGGATAAAACATGCCGACACAGAGTAAAACATGCCTATACAGGATAAAACATGCCGACACAGAGTAAAACATGCCTATACAGGATAAAACATGATGACACAGAATAAAAAATGACGACACAGAGTAAAACATGCCTATACAGGATAAAACATGCCTACACAGGATAAAACATGATGACACAGGATAAAACATGCCTATACAGGATAAAACATGACGACACAGAGTAAAACATGACGACACAGAGTAAAACATGATGACACAGGATAAAACATGCCTATACAGGATAAAACATGATGACACAGGATAAAACATGATGACACAGGATAAAACATGATGACACAGAATAAAACATGCCTATACAGGATAAAACATGATGACACAGAATAAAACATGCCTATACAGGATAAAACATGCCTATACAGGATAAAACATGCCGACACAGAGTAAAACATGACGACACAGAGTAAGTAAAACATGCCTATACAGGATAAAACATGCCGACACAGAGTAAACATGCCCTATACAGGATAAAACATGCCGACACAGGATAAAACATGATGACACAGAATAAAACATGCCTATACAGGATAAAACATGACGACACAGAATAAAACATGACTATACAGGATAAACATGATGACACAGGATAAAACATGATGACACAGAATAAAACATGCCTATACAGGATAAAACATGATGACACAGGATAAAACATGATGACACAGAATAAAACATGCCTATACAGGATAAAACATGATGACACAGAATAAAACATGCCTATACAGGATAAAACATGATGACACAGGATAAAACATGATGACACAGAATAAACATGCCTATACAGGATAAAACATGATGACACAGGATAAAACATGATGACACAGAATAAAACATGACTATACAGGATAAAACATGATGACACAGAATAAAACATGATGACACAGAATAAAACATGACTATACAGGATAAAACATGATGACACAGAATAAAACATGCCTATACAGGATAAAACATGATGACACAGGATAAAACATGATGACACAGAATAAAACATGACTATACAGGATAAAACATGACGACACAGAATAAAACATGACTATACAGGATAAAACATGATGACACAGAATAAAACATGATGACACAGAGTAAAACATGCCTATACAGGATAAAACATGATGACACAGAGTAAAACATGCCTATACAGGATAAAACATGATGACACAGAGTAAAAGATGATGACACAGAATAAAACATGATGACACAGGATAAAACATGATGACACAGAATAAAACATGCCTATACAGAATAAAACATGATGACACAGAATAAAACATGATGACACAGAATAAAACATGATGACACAGAATAAAACATGCCTATACAGGATAAAACATGATGACACAGAATAAAACATGATGACACAGAATAAAACATGATGACACAGGATAAAACATGATGACACAGAATAAAACATGATGACACAGAATAAAACATGATGACACAGAATAAAACATGCCTATACAGGATAAAACATGATGACACAGAATAAAACATGATGACACAGAATAAAACATGCCTATACAGGATAAAACATGATGACACAGAGTAAAACATGATGACACAGAATAAAACATGATGACACAGAATAAAACATGCCTATACAGGATAAAACATGATGACACAGAATAAAACATGCCTATACAGGATAAAACATGATGACACAGAATAAAACATGATGACACAGAATAAAACATGATGACACAGAATAAAACATGCCTATACAGGATAAAACATGATGACACAGAATAAAACATGATGACACAGGATAAAACATGATGACACAGAATAAAACATGATGACACAGAATAAAACATGCCTATACAGGATAAAACATGATGACACAGGATAAAACATGCCTATACAGAATAAAACATGATGACACAGGATAAAACATGCCTATACAGGATAAAACATGATGACACAGAATAAAACATGATGACACAGGATAAAACATGCCTATACAGGATAAAACATGATGACACAGAATAAAACATGCCTATACAGAATAAAACATGATGACACAGGATAAACATGCCTATACAGGATAAAACATGCCGACACAGAGTAAAACATGACGACACAGAGTAAGTAAAACATGCCTATACAGGATAAAACATGCCGACACAGAGTAAAACATGCCTATACAGGATAAAACATGCCGACACAGGATAAAACATGATGACACAGAATAAAACATGCCTATACAGGATAAAACATGACGACACAGAATAAAACATGACTATACAGGATAAAACATGATGACACAGAATAAACATGATGACACAGAGTAAAACATGCCTATACAGGATAAAACATGACGACACAGGATAAAACATGATGACACAGAATAAAACATGCCTATACAGGATAAAACATGATGACACAGAGTAAAACATGCCTATACAGGATAAAACATGATGACACAGGATAAAACATGATGACACAGAATAAAACATGACTATACAGGATAAAACATGACGACACAGAATAAAACATGCCTATACAGGATAAAACATGATGACACAGAGTAAAACATGCCTATACAGGATAAAACATGATGACACAGGATAAAACATGATGACACAGAATAAAACATGCCTATACAGGATAAAACATGACGACACAGAATAAAACATGACTATACAGGATAAAACATGATGACACAGAATAAAACATGATGACACAGAGTAAAACATGCCTATACAGGATAAAACATGATGACACAGAGTAAAACATGCCTATACAGGATAAAACATGATGACACAGAATAAAACATGATGACACAGAATAAAACATGATGACACAGAATAAAACATGCCTATACAGGATAAAACATGATGACACAGAATAAAACATGATGACACAGAATAAAACATGCCTATACAGGATAAAACATGATGACACAGAATAAAACATGATGACACAGAATAAAATATGCCTATACAGGATAAAACATGATGACACAGAGTAAAAGATGATGACACAGAATAAAACATGATGACACAGAATAAAACATGCCTATACAGGATAAAACATGATGACACAGAATAAAACATGCCTATACAGGATAAAACATGATGACACAGAATAAAACATGATGACACAGAATAAAACATGATGACACAGAATAAAACATGCCTATACAGGATAAAACATGATGACACAGAATAAACATGATGACACAGAATAAAACATGCCTATACAGGATAAACATGATGACACAGAATAAAACATGATGACACAGAGTAAAATATGCCTATACAGGATAAAACATGATGACACAGAGTAAAAGATGATGACACAGAATAAAACATGATGACACAGAATAAACATGATGACACAGAATAAAACATGCCTATACAGAATAAAACATGATGACACAGAATAAAACATGATGACACAGAATAAAACATGCCTATACAGGATAAAACATGATGACACAGAATAAAACATGATGACACAGAATAAAACATGCCTATACAGGATAAACATGATGACACAGAATAAAAACATGCCTATACAGGATAAACATGATGACACAGAATAAAACATGATGACACAGGATAAAACATGATGACACAGAATAAAACATGATGACACAGAATAAAACATGCCTATACAGGATAAAACATGATGACACAGAATAAAACATGATGACACAGAGTAAAATATGCCTATACAGGATAAAACATGATGACACAGAATAAAACATGATGACACAGAGTAAAAGATGATGACACAGAATAAAACATGATGACACAGAATAAAACATGCCTATACAGGATAAAACATGATGACACAGAATAAAACATGATGACACAGAGTAAAATATGCCTATACAGGATAAAACATGATGACACAGAATAAAACATGATGACACAGAGTAAAACATGATGACACAGAATAAAACATGATGACACAGAATAAAACATGCCTATACAGGATAAACATGATGACACAGAATAAAACATGATGACACAGAGTAAAACATGCCTATACAGGATAAAACATGATGACACAGAATAAAACATGATGACACAGAATAAAACATGCCTATACAGGATAAAACATGATGACACAGAGTAAAACATGCCTATACAGGATAAACATGATGACACAGAATAAAACATGATGACACAGAGTAAAACATGCCTATACAGGATAAAACATGATGACACAGAATAAAACATGATGACACAGAGTAAAACATGCCTATACAGGATAAAACATGATGACACAGAATAAAACATGATGACACAGAATAAAACATGCCTATACAGGATAAAACATGATGACACAGAATAAAACATGATGACACAGAATAAAACATGCCTATACAGGATAAAACATGATGACACAGAATAAAACATGATGACACAGAATAAAACATGCCTATACAGGATAAAACATGATGACACAGAATAAAACATGATGACACAGAGTAAAAGATGATGACACAGAATAAAACATGATGACACAGAATAAAACATGCCTATACAGGATAAAACATGATGACACAGAGTAAAACATGCCTATACAGGATAAAACATGCCTACACAGGATAAAACATGATGACACAGGATAAAACATGCCTATACAGGATAAAACATGATGACACAGAGTAAACATGCCTATACAGGATAAAACATGATGACACAGAATAAAACATGATGACACAGAATAAAACATGCCTATACAGGATAAAACATGATGACACAGAATAAAACATGCCTATACAGGATAAAACATGATGACACAGAATAAAACATGATGACACAGAATAAAACATGCCGATACAGAATAAAACATGATGACACAGGATAAAACATGCCTATACAGGATAAAACATGATGACAGCAGGATAAACATGACATGCCTATACAGGATAAAACATGATGACACAGGATAAACATGATGACACAGAATAAAACATGACTATACAGGATAAAACATGACGACACAGAATAAAACATGACTATACAGGATAAAACATGATGACACAGAATAAAACATGACTATACAGAATAAAACATGATGACACAGAATAAAACATGATGACACAGAGTAAAACATGATGACACAGGATAAAACATGATGACACAGAATAAAACATGCCTATACAGAATAAAACATGATGACACAGGATAAAACATGATGACACAGGATAAAACATGATGACACAGAGTAAAAACAGCCTATACAGGATAAAACATGATGACACAGAATACAACATGCCTATACAGGATAAAACCATGATGACACAGGATAAACATGATGACACAGGATAAAACATGATGAACACAGGATAAACATGGCCTATACAGGATAAACATGATGACACAGAGTAAAACATGCCTATACAGGATAAAACATGATGACACAGAATAAAACATGATGACACAGAATAAAACATGCCTATACAGGATAAAACATGATGACACAGAATAAAACATGCCTATACAGGATAAAACATGATGACACAGAATAAAACATGCCTATACAGGATAAAACATGATGACACAGAATAAAACATGATGACACAGAATAAAACATGCCTATACAGGATAAAACATGATGACACAGGATAAAACATGCCTATACAGGATAAAACATGATGACACAGGATAAAACATGCCTATACAGGATAAAACATGATGACACAGAATAAAACATGCCTATACAGGATAAAACATGATGACACAGGATAAAACATGATGACACAGAATAAAACATGACTATACAGGATAAAACATGACGACACAGAATAAAACATGACTATACAGGATAAAACATGATGACACAGAATAAAACATGCCTATACAGAATAAAACATGATGACACAGAATAAAACATGATGACACAGAATAAAACATGATGACACAGAATAAAACATGATGACACAGAATAAAACATGCCTATACAGGATAAAACATGATGACACAGGATAAAACATGATGACACAGGATAAAACATGATGACACAGAATAAAACATGCCTATACAGGATAAAACATGATGACACAGAATAAAACATGATGACACAGAATAAAACATGCCTATACAGGATAAAACATGATGACACAGAATAAAACATGCCTATACAGGATAAAACATGATGACACAGAGTAAAACATGCCTATACAGGATAAAACATGATGACACAGGATAAAACATGATGACACAGGATAAAACATGCCTATACAGGATAAAACATGATGACACAGAATAAAACATGCCTATACAGGATAAAACATGATGACACAGAATAAAACATGATGACACAGAATAAAACATGCCTATACAGGATAAAACATGATGACACAGAATAAAACATGCCTATACAGGATAAAACATGATGACACAGAATAAAACATGCCTATACAGGATAAAACATGATGACACAGAATAAAACATGATGACACAGAATAAAACATGATGACACAGAATAAACATGCCTATACAGGATAAAACATGATGACACAGGATAAAACATGCCTATACAGGATAAAACATGATGACACAGGATAAAACATGCCTATACAGGATAAAACATGATGACACAGGATAAAACATGATGACACAGAATAAAACATGCCTATACAGGATAAAACATGATGACACAGGATAAAACATGATGACACAGAATAAAACATGACTATACAGGATAAAACATGATGACACAGAATAAAACATGACTATACAGGATAAAACATGATGACACAGAATAAAACATGCCTATACAGAATAAAACATGATGACACAGGATAAAACATGCCTATACAGGATAAAACATGATGACACAGAATAAAACATGATGACACAGAATAAAACATGACTATACAGGATAAAACATGCCTATACAGGATAAAACATGATGACACAGAATAAAACATGATGACACAGAATAAAACATGATGACACAGAATAAAACATGATGACACAGAATAAAACATGATGACACAGAATAAAACATGATGACACAGAATAAAACATGATGACACAGAATAAAACATGATGACACAGAATAAAACATGATGACACAGAATAAAACATGATGACACAGAATAAAACATGCCTGCAGTACAAAATTTCAAATGGCGTAAGGCCGGTCTCTGAGCTGGGTGTTATGTGCATGTATAGTTTCATCAAATACAAACAATAACCCCATTTTTTTACTGTTTCTTCCATGCATTTCCTGAGTCTACTTTTAATTGTCCCATTTGTTCTTTCCACTAAACCTGCACTTTGAGGATGGTAAGCACAATGTTTTTTTTGCATTTATTCTCAAGTCATCTAATAAATGCTGAATGATTTTATTTACAAAATGTGTGCCATTATCACTGTACAATGTTTCAGGTATCCCATGTCTTGGGATTATATCTCTACAAAGAATCTTCGCGACTGTCAGAGCATCTGCATGTTTGACAGGGAATACCTCCACCCATTTGCTATATGCGTCAATCAGTACTAAGCAATATTTTCTCCCCTCACATTGGTTCAATTCAATAAAATCCATGTGGATTATTTGAAACGGGTATTGAGGTGTTGGGAATTTTCCGCGTTTTGGCCTCTCAGTTCCCTGCGGGTTATGTTTTGCACAAATTAAGCATGCTCTGCAGTAGTTTTTTGCATATGCCTGAAACCCGAATGTCAAAAAATGATTATTAACCAGTCCAGCCATCCCCCCCATTGAGACATGGCACAGCCCATGACTCAAAACAGCAGCTCACCTAAAAAGGCTGTGGGGCAGTACCGTTTGTTCAAGGGTCAGGCATAAATGCCATCAGCATTTTGGTGGACATCATGATGCTCCCAAAGAGCTTTTTCAGATGCCGGAGCATGTTACATATCTTTAAGAATTTGTAGATCTATGCTGTCAGTTGCAGAGAACAGGACTGTCAGCGTACCCTGGGCTGCAGCTTTAGCAGTTTCATCTGCAAAACGATTCCCACAGGAAATGGGGTCCTGACTGGTAGTATGCGCAGCGCACTTACAAATGGCAATGGCTGCGGGAAGCTGGACTGCTTGCAACAAAGACAGCAAAAGATCTTTGTGTAAAACTGGTTTCCCAGATGATGTAATCATCCCTCTATTTTTCCAATATTGGGCAAAAACATGGACTGTCGAGGAGGCATACTGACTATCAGTGTATATAGTCACTCTTTTTCCCTTCATCAATGTGCAGGCCTCGGTCAAGGCTATGAGCTCTGCAGCCTGGGCCGACAGATGATTTGGTAAAGATTGAGCAATAAAGATTTTGTCGGCCGAGACGACAGCATAGTCTGAAGCATTAGTACCATCCAGATTTTTCTTACAAGACCCATCAACAAAATAATTTCAGAATTTGGAAGTGGAACATCACTTAAATCTGAACGGGGCTTATGAATCTCCTCAGTGTCAGCGAGACAGTCATGTGGCTCACCTTCACCCTCAACAGGGAGAAGTGTGGCTGGATTTGAGACAAAGTAGTCATACATGACAAATGTCTGGTTGGAGAGAGGAAAGTCATATTTGTTTGTAACAAAAGTGCAGACACAGCATGTGGCACTTTCAATGTCAGTGAATGAAACAAAACTACTCCAGCCTGAGGCTTGAACAGCCAGAGAAGCAGCGACCACCACACAGACACAAGTAGGTAAAGCTCTAGCCACAGGGTCCAACTTGGTGGAGTTAAAAAGCCACCGGTCGCAGTTTACTGCCATGTTTCTGTGTGAGCACTGATGTCATAAAGTCCCCTTTGCAATCGACCATCTGAACAAAAGGTTTGCTATAGTGTGGCAAAGCCAGCATCGTGGTTGAGGTTAAGGCCTTTTTAACATTACAGAAGGCTTGTTCAGTTTGTTCCGTCCATGTCAAAACAGCTGACATGGGAAGATTTGCCCCATAAATCATGTTTGACAGGGGCCCTGTTATTTCAGCAAAATTTGGTATCCACTGCCTGCAGTAGTTGTTTAGGCCCAAGAAGGACATCATAATAATAATAATAATAATAATAATAATAATAATAATACGAGGTCTGTCAATAAAGTAAAGGTCCTTTTTATTTTTTTCAAAAACTATATGGATTTCATTCATATGTTTTTACGTCAGACATGCTTGAACCCTCGTGCACATGCGTGAGTTTTTCCACGCCTGTCGGTGACGTCATTCGCCTGTGAGCACTCCTTGTGGGAGGAGTCATCCAGCCCCTCGTCGGAATTCCTTTGTCTGAGAAGTTGCTGAGAGACTGGCGCTTTGTTTGATCAAAGTTTTTTCTAAACCTGTGAGACACATCGAAGTGGACACGGTTCGAAAAATTAAGCTGGTTTTCAGTGAAAATTTTAACGGCTAATGAGAGATTTTGAGGTGATACTGTCGCTTTAAGGACTTCCCACGGTGCGAGATGTCGCGCAGCGCTCTCAGGCGCCGTCGTCAGCCTGTTTCAAGCTGAAAACCTCCACATTTCAGGCTCTATTGATCCAGGATGTCGTGAAAGAACAGAGAAGTTTCAGAAGCAGTCGGTTTCAGCATTTTATCTGGATATTCCACTGTTAAAGGAGATTTTTTTAATGAAAGACGTGCGGACGGGTCCGCGCGTCGGGACGCAGCCGGCGCGGTGCGGCGGCACAGGAAAAACACCTCCGTGTTGATAACCATTTGTAAAATCCAGGCGGCTTTTGATAGCTTTCAGTGGAGTGAGTATATGAGAAATTGTTTAACAGCAGGACATGTTCCAACTTGTCCTTAAGGCTTCCAACAGAGGTGTTTTTCCTGTGGCGGAGCGTCGCAGCGGCTGCGAGCCGACGCTGCAATCTTTCTCAATCAGGCATGAACATTTTCTCACTTTTCTCTCGTGTGTAAACACTCTAAAAGTTCAAACCTTAGTAGGAAAATAATACCAAACTGTTTTCAGGCCCAAACATTTGTTTGAGAAATAAAAATAGAACGTTTTCCTATAAATAATTATGATGGCATTTAGAACTAACAAATTAATTTTAACAATCAACGAACGAAGTCGGACACATATGAAATTATTAATAGTGACTCATCAGTATGTCACAGATCGGGCCTCTGCGTCCTGGCGCTGCGCCTTTTCCACTCACATCTCGCTGCAGCAGGTGTTTGTTTCCGGGTGACAAACACAGTTATGAGTAGTTGTTGGCGCTCTTTTCTCTTCTGGGCAACAAGATTCTTATAAACAGATATGCAGAACACAGAACACTGTAAAAAAAAAAGGCATGCAAAATTGGACTAAATACTCCGCGAGACTCCGAGGCCACGACAGGTGAACAGCGTTATAGTGAGGGACCACTGTATTCTCTTTTCACATGTCAATAATTCTTGACATGTGGATATTTGCTCGCTCAATTAATAAGACACGCCTAATCTGTCAGATTTCTTTATTTTTTAAATGTATTTCTGTATTTATTTTATTGTGATAACCGAATGGAGACGACAAAACCTGGCTGCAGCACAGGCGAATTAAGGGAATGACAAAACTACAGTTATTATCAATTTCATTGTCTAAAACGATCACACCACATGAAGTTAAGCTCTGTCTTTGCAGTAACGCTGTGGCCACGGATCGTGCTCGATAACAATCCTGCAACAGCGGGATTTGTATTGATTATTATGTATTATAATCAGGAAAGTGTTATTTATGTAACATATGCATTGATTTGTATAATGGCACTGTTTATCATGTTGATCATTTTCATTTTTATGTGGATTCCAGTGCTGGTTCATTTTGGTGTATAATTTACACCACCTCTCGACCTATTGTATATTTTCAGCACCGCGTACGCCAATGACCACATTGATAAATGCCAAGTAGCGCAGCCGTTTTGGTGTACACCCCATATACGCTCAAATATCGCCGTACACAACATTGATACATGAGGCCCAATGTCCCTAATGTGGAGGTCAAAGGACAATGTAGGATCAAAAATTACCCCAAGGTTCCTCACTTTGTCAGTATGATGTTTAACACATGAACTTAGGCTAAGCGCTAGCTGATCAAATTGATGCCGATGTCTTGCTGGACCAAGAACCATCATTTCAGTCTTATGAGAGTTCAAAAGTAGAAAGTTGCTAGACATCCAACTTCTCACTGCTGCGAGACAGACCAGTAAAGATTTTATGTGGACAAGATTTCCAGCAGCTATCAGCATATACAACTGAGTGTCATCAGCATAGTAATGAAAAGCAACCCCAAAACGCCGCAAAGTGTTCCCAAGGGGTGCCATATACAGGGAAAAAAGCAGGGGACCCAGAACGGATCCTTGCGGAACCCCAAACTTCATGCCCCTAAAATCAGAGGTAGTGTCGTTGCACAAAACACAGTGGGGAACGACCAGACAGATAAGACGTCAACCACGCAAGAGCAGTTCCAGTAATCCCGAAACTGTTTTCTAGCCTATCAAGTAGAATATGATGATCAACTGTGTCAAAAGCAGCACTGAGATCCAGCAATACCGATACTGTAGTAGTATCCGAGTCCATTGTGCGCAGAAGATCATTAACTACTTAATAAGTGCTGTTTCTGTGGAGTGATGTTTTCTAAAAGCAGACTGCAGTGGCTCAAAAAGGTCATTCTCAGTAAGATAGTCCACAAGCTGCCGTGAAACCACCTTTTCCAGAATTTTAGAGTAGAATGATAGATTTGATATCGGCCTATAATTTTTAAATACACCAGGATCAAGATTAGATTTCTTGAGTAGTGGTTTAACCACTGCAGATTTAAAACAATTTGGAACAGATCCAGAGTTTAGAGAAAGGTTAACAATTTCCAGCACAGTCGGCCCAAGAATGGGCCAAAGATCCTTAAACAATTTTGTTGGTATAGGATCAAATAAACAACTTGTGCTTTTAGTAGACATCACGAGTTTCGTCAGCACACCTAGTGAGATACTATTAAATTCCGCGAATCTAGGTAGCACCTCAGTGGTAGTCCCCAGCTCAGTAGCTGGATACAATGTCTGGACCAAAGTATGCTGAGATGTGCTCAACCTAATATCTTCTATTTTCTTTTCGAAATAGTCCAGAAAGTCCTGTGCTGAAAAAGGAGAACGACCAACAGGTGGCTGTCCATGAATAAGAAATGCCACCATATCAAATGAAAACTTTGAGTTAAGCTTGTTTTTGTATAGCAATTCAGAGTAACAGACCTGCTTCATAGCCAATAAAGCATGCTTATAATCTAAAATAGCTTCATGCCATGGAACACTTCTACTTTGGAACTACGCCATTTCCGTTCCAACCCTCTAGCCTTCTGCCTAAGGTCACGCAAATAACTGTTGAACCAAGGTGTCTGTGCTTTGGGAAGGCATGGCCTTAATAGAGGAGGCGCAATCTTATCAAGTGTGGTTTTAAGGCCTAAATTCAGGCTATCCGCAAGACTGTCCACCGACTGAAAATTCATCAAGCTTGAAGTTAAGATTTCTGGTAGTCTCGCTTCGAGTTCATTCAAAGTTGAAGGTTTAATACGTCGCCGCAATGATAGGCAAGGTTGTTGCTCCACTAAACGCGGTAGCGTAACTGTAAACCTAATAAGCGAGTGGTCAGAGACCGCTGATGCAAGAGGCAGGATGTCGGTATTTGTGACAGCAAGGCCATGTGCAAGAACGAAATCCAGAGTATTACCACTGATATCACTGATATACGTTGACCCATGAATGAACTGCTGAAATCCTAATGCATCCATGATTTCCATAAATGATTTACCGAGGGGATCAGAGGGCTTATTTATATGAATGTTAAAGTCACCAATAATCAAAATGTTGTCTGCACTAGTTGAAAGACTAGAGATGAACGCGCCAAATTCATCTAAAAAATCAGAATATGGGCCTGGAGTCCTATAGACAGTGACAATATAACATAGCTGATTTCCAGTTTTATGACCTTTACAGTACTTAGCATCATGGGCATAACAGAGAATCAGATGCTCAAATGAATTATATTTCTGACCCCCAACAGTTAATAAAGTAAACCTGGATTTATAAATAAAAGCAACACCCCCGCCTTTCCTCACAGCACGTGAAACGTGACTAAAAGTGTACGCAGGTGGGCAGGCCTCATTCAGAGGAAGGACAGCTGTGGATTTAAGCCAGGTTTCACATAATCCAATCATGTCCAGGTGATGATCCACAAGTAAGTCATTCACCAGCAATGACTTTAGAGACAATGATCTGATGTTAATGAGACCCAAACTAAGGATCTCGATGGGATCAACAGATTTTAATGAAGTCATGCGGACGTTCTGCTCCTCAGCAGCCAGTGACGCAGCGTGTTCCAGCGCCCGGAGGAGCTCAGGTGAAACACCGCGTCTGCGAGCCTGCAGCCGAGCGAGAGGCAGCAGCAGGAAGCTGCGGCAAAAATGGGCACAGCTTTAGCGGAGCCGGTCCAGTCATCAGAGAGGACAGTCCAGGAACAACAGGACGAATCCAGCAGCCTCTCGTGCGCAGCGCGCGCTCCGACGCCTAAAAATACTGTCCATCCCAGAGGAGGCGAGGATCAGACCCTCTAGTGAAGGCTGCCAGGTAGAACTTAAATTTCACCAACGCACCACTCTGCTTTCCGCGCCTTCTAAAGCGCCTCCTCCGGAGAGGAGCGCAAGGAAAACGGAGCAGGTGCAGCGGGACCTCCGCGATCACAGGTGGCAGAGCAGGGCGGGGCCGGGGGCGGGGGCGGGGCCGGGGGCGGGGCCCTCCCAGCCCGGATTTATTATTATTTTAGATACTTATTTTTTTAGTAAAAGGACAGGTCATTTTATTTTGGTGTAGCTCAAGAACATAAAGAAACCTCAGTTCATCTTGCACATTTTTAGTTATAACATTTTGAGTATTGTTTATATTCTTTTTATTTTACCAAAATTTTATTTTTCTTCAATTCTGTAAATAAATACCTGTACAAGGATTATTGCATTTAAAGTACAGTTGTGTGGTGTCCTTATTAATTTTATTAGGGAAACTCAGAAATCAAGATTTGGTAAAAACTCAAAACAAGTCAATTAAAGGGTAATAAAACATAAAACAGTCCATCAACAAACTCAAGCCCGGTCCCATTGTACTACTCACTCTAGATAACTATAGCTACATAGGACGGGTTACATAAATGGAGGCACCGCTGGGATTCATTAGAATAAATTAAATATTTTTCAGTCAAAAGTAACTGGACCACTTCCGCTTCCGGTATGCCCGAGTGAAGACGCGTCTAAGTTGCACTCCGATCAAGAATTTTGGAAAACAGCCTACAATATCGATTTAACTGAATGAAAATAAAAGAACGTACAAGAATGGCTACTGGACAACGAACGAGCAAGAAAGATGCTAAAATGGGGAAAAGTGAAGACACGAAAATGACGCAAAAGCAGCTAATGCTAGATGCTAGCCTAACACAAGCCGAAGCCGGGGCCGAAAACCTGTTGCTCATGGAGCTTCGTAAATTCCAAGAGGAGTCTGGAAATGCTCAACGAGATATTAAGGAGTCTCAAACGCGCATGGAGATGACAATAGGAGAAATCAACAAAAGAATTGATACACTGGAAAAAAGAATCGACGTTGCGGAAACCAGGGTAAGCAACAATGAAGATCGAGTCACACGACAGGAAAAAGTGTTAGCATACCTGCTTAAAAAAGATGCTAAGCTAACAGCAAAACAAGATGAACTGGAGAACAGAATGCGCAAAAACAACATAAGACTTCATGGGATAAAAGAAGATTCAGAAGGAAAAGAGATGATACCGTTCATCACTCAATTTCTCAAGTCGAAACTAAACTTACCTGAAGACACCGATATTCGCATCGAGCGAGCGCACAGGTCTACAGTGTCTAAGCCAAAACCGACGGCACCACCGAGGTCCATTATAGTTCAGTTTGTAGATTTCAGTGTGAAACAGGCAGTGTTGCGACAGGCCTGGGAGCAACAGAATGTTGAATTCAACGGGAAAAAGGTCTTTTTGACCAAGATTTTTCTCCAGAGGTGCAAAGGAAAAGGAAACAAGTGCGTGAGGTGATCAAAAACTCAAGGAGCGTAAAATAAAGGCACAATCACCATACCCAGCCCAACTGAAGCTATTCCTGGAGACTGGTATCAAAATCTTCCCTTCCCTCCTGGACGCCCAACCTACTCTAAGAGAGCTGGGGATTACGGTAGAGGTGGATGAGAGGGATCTTCTAGAGAGAGAACTGTTACAGGATGGCTGGCAAACTCGGGGCTGGCAGAAAAAGTCTGGACAAATGCTGAACACAGAGGACATTAGAGCCATCATAAAACCTGTGACCTACTCTGAGGAGGTCTAAAATGAAGACAAGATTTCTACATCCCCCTTGAACTATTGGAACTACAGAAGTTACAAAGAAAGAAGAAAGGGGAGGAAAGAGAAAAAAAAAATTGTATTTGCATATATGTGAGAATGTATGAGTGTATATGTATCCAGAAGCGTGTATATGTCTGTGTGGGTACATATGTGCATGTGAATACTCATATGCGTACGTGTGTAGGAATGGTAAGTGTGAGTGTATATATAAACGAGTATGGTTGTGTGCATAAGCTTGTGTATATTTGTGTAAGTATGTATGCATGTATGTATGTGTGTATTTATGTGTACGTGCTATATGTATGTATGTGTGTATGTGTATATGTGTGTGTGCGTGTGTGTATGTATATATATATATGTATGCATATCAATATAAGAATAAGAGAACACGTAGGCTGAGAAACAATTAACATTTTTTAAGCCATAAGTCGGAGTGTAACGAAGGGAATATCTGTCTAAACCCCGGGCATTCAAGCAGCATTAGGTTGGGAAGAATGTGGAATGCTGCTCACACATCTTTGGTATTTTATCCAGGGAGCCAGCCTCCCTGCCTAGTTTACATCAGGAGTTTGTTGTCCATATCGGAACAGCAAAGTGTATTTTTGGAAGTTTTTCTTTAAGGTTCTTTTTGAAGGTTCAACTTGTTTGATGTTTTTCTTTCTTGGCAAATTGAAAATGATTGTCAATGTGGCTTGGAATGATGCTGAGGCACCCAGGAGAGATGCAGTGTATGGTAAACCCACTCTTACTTCATAATGACAGTGTTGAAGATAGTAAGTTATAATATAAATGGTTTAAATCACGTCATAAAGAGAAAGAAGATCTTGGCCCAATTAAAGAGGTTAAGTTGTTCAATCGCGTTACTACAAGAAACTCATTTAAATGAGGAAGAGCATGCAAAATTGAAAAAGGACTGGGTGGGACAGGTATTTAGCGCTTCATATGAAAATTACAAAAAAGGGGTGTTACTATACTATGCCACAAATCTTATGTCTGGTTTCGGAAAAATTATGAAGGATAAAAACGGACGCTGGATATTATTATTGGTTCAATGGTGGAATAACTCTAACAATTATGAACTATATGCCCCAAACGAGGACAACCCAATTTTTTTTTCGACAAATAGCTCAAATTTTAGCGATGAATTCAAAAGGACCAATAATACTAGGAGGAGACTTTAATTGTGTTTTAAACCACTACATAGATAAATTTCCATTAGAACAAAAATACCAACTATCCAAAGCTAGGGCATTGAACAATCTGTTGAAAGAATTGGCATTAGTTGACATATGGCGGGTAAGAAATCCAAAGGTCAGAGATTATACCTACTTTTCAAATGTTCATAAAAGTCATTCAAGAATTGACTTTCTATGTGTTTCTAAACAAATAGGTCATATAATAAAAGATTACCATATTGAACCACAAACTCTTTCAGACCACGGACCAGTTTAATGTCCTTAACTTGGATCAAGACAAACCTTTCAAACTATGGAGACTTAAATGTATCACTTCTAAATAATCCAGAGGCAGTTCAATATATAAAAGAGGAATTGAATTATTTTTTGGAAACTAATGACAATGAGGCAACTTCACCTTCAACTCTATGGGACCAGCAAAAGCAGTCTTGAGGGGTAAAATTATCTCATTCATCTCTAAACTTAAGAAGGAGTGCGAGAGGAACCAAATAAGATTAGAAGAAACAGATTGAAATACTAGAAATGGACATAAAAGAACAAATAAGGATATGGTTTTACAAGAATTAAAAAAATGTAGACAAATTTGAATGACCTACTCACACACAAGGTGGAGGGGGCTTTACGCTTTTCTAATCAGAAATATTACGAACAAGGAAATAAAGCAAGCAGATTACTCGCATTTCAATTAAGAAAAGCACAGGCTAGTCGAATTGTTCAAAAGTAGCATGCCCCAAATTAAAACAATATATATCTCAACCAAGGGAGATAGCAAATGCATTTTCTGAATATTATAAAGAATTGTATGATTCTACAGCTATCCCCAATAACCAGGAAAAATTAAACAATTTTTACAGCGAATTAATCTTACTAAACTAGACAAAATGAGGCAAAAGGATTAGTAGTTCCCATTACAAAAGAAGAAATAAAATCCATAATAGGGAAGTTAAAAAATAATAAATCACCTGGTGTGGATGGATTCCCCGGGGAATTTTATAAATGTTTTCAAACGGAACTTGTCCCTCTCCTACAAAGGGTATTTAATTATGCCTTAAATGTCAAAGAGCCACCAAAAACTTGGGCAGAAGCAATCATCTCAGTAATATAAGGACGGTAAAGATCCCACACAATGTGCCTCATACAGACCATAAGTCTCCTCTGTAATGATGTTAAAATCTTAAGCTCCATTTTGTCTAAAAGACTTCAAAAAATCATAATAAACTTATTAACCCAGGACCAGACAGGATTTATACCAAAAAGATTTGGAATAAATAATATCAGACGTACCCTTAATATAATATTAACAGCACAGCAAAGTTCACATCCATCAATGCTTCTTGGCCTCGATGCCGAGAAGGCATTTGACCGAGTGAACTGGATGTTTCTAAAGCATGTTCTAGGGGAAATGGGTTTTAACGAAAATTTCATCAGTTGGTTTGAAGTGTTATATTCCAACCCTACTTCAAGAGTTTGTGTTAATGGGCACTTGTCGGAAAGTTTCCCTTTGAAAAGAGGTACCCGTCAAGGCTGCTGCTTATCTCCAATTCTATTTGCTATTAGTATAGAACCCCTGGCAGAATTAATTAGAAGCGAATCTTCAATTCTAGGTATACCAGATCATATAAGGACCCACAAACTGTCACTATATGCAGATGACATAATACTATACATTAGAGACCCAATGACCTCAATACCAAAACTTCTAGACTGTTTACATGACTTTAGCATCATTTCGGGATATAAAATAAATTAATCGAAATCTGAAGCAATGATAACAGGGAATTATATAGAACTCTCTAAAAAGTTAAATTCAATTGGTCACACAATGGTTTTCGATACTTGGGAATAAATGTTACCAAAGACAGTTCCCAATTATACAAAGAAAATTATGGAAAACTACTCGATCAAATTAAAAAAGATTTAGACAGGTGGACAATTTTACCTGTTTCCCTCTTCGGGAGGATTGAAACAATTAGAATGAATATTGTTCCCAGGCTGTTATATTTATTTTCATCTATCCCTATCTGGATCCCAGAAACCGAATTTAATAAAATGCAAAAAATGATTTCTACATTTATATGGCAAAAAAAGAAAGGCTAGAATCAAATTCTCTTTACTGTCCAGCAGTAAAGCTTGTGGAGGTCTTAATTTACCAAATTTGAAGTTATACTACTGGGCGGCACAACTAAATGGAGCAATGGAATGGTTAAAACAAAACAAAGAAACGCAATGGCTGACATTAGAACAAAGTTATTGTCCCAAAATCCCATTACAATCTTTAATATTCTGCTCAAATGAGATATGGAACAAATTTAAAATCTCAAATAATTACATGAAGTGCACTCACAGAGTTCTAAATACTGTTAGGAAAAAGATTAAAGCCCCCCAGTCAATATCCAGAGCCATGAAAATTACAGATATTTTAGATTTCATACCAGGGCAACAAGATCAGAGGTTCAAAAACTGGGAAAATAAGAATTTAATTTTCATTAATGATTTATTTAAAGGGGAGATACTAGGATCATTTAGTCAATGCCAGGAAAAATATGGCTTAACATCAATAGATTTTTATAGATTCCTGCAATTGAGAAGTTATTTAATGTCCCATAAAGAATGGTCTCTTCTTAATAAACAACCTACACATTTGGAAATGCTATTCATTAATACACTCAAGCATAAACAATATGATAAAATGATATCAAATCTATACAAAAGTCTACAAAGAAATATGTCGGAGAACTCTTTAGAGATAAAAGAAAAGTGGGAATTGAAAATGAACATAATAATTGAAGATCAAGAATGGGAACAAATCTGTGAAGGTGGACACAAACTGACAAATAGCCCAACATGGAAAGAGTTTTTATGGAAAATAAACACTCGATATTTTAAGACACCTGCTACCACTTTCAAATTTAATAAATCAAAAACAAACTTATGCTGGAGAAACTGTGGACAAATTGGCGATCACACTCATATTTTCTGGGATTGTCCAAAACTTAAAATATTTTGGGAGGGAATCAAGGAATTAATTTCAATATTCTACAAATCTATATTGACTGGAACCCCCTTGTTTTGTTTTTGGATTGCTCCCGGGGGACGTACTAGCTAAAGAAAAACTGTATCTTTCAAGATAATGATACTGGTGGCTAAGAAAATGATAACTATATTTTGGTATAAACCTGATCCACCTACAACAATCATTGGAAAGATAGGATGTTGGATGTTTACAAAATGGAGAAAATAACAGCAAGATTAAATCTCACTATGGACCTATTTAGAAAGAGATGGAAACCGCTGCTTTTGATACTGTTGACCATAAAATTTTATTACAGAGATTAGAGCATGTCATAGGTATTAAAGGCATTGCGCTGCGGTGGTTTGAATCATATTTGTCTAATAGATTACAGTTTGTTCATGTAAATGGGGAATCTTCTTCACAGACTAAAGTTAATTATGGAGTTCCACAAGGTTCTGTGCTAGGACCAATTTATTCACTTTATACATGCTTCCCTTGGGCAGTATTATAGACGGTATTGCTTAAATTTTCATTGTTACGCAGATGATACCCAGCTTTATCTATCCATGAAGCCAGAGGATACGCACCAATTAGCTAAACTGCAGGATTGTCTTACAGACATAAAGACATGGATGACCTCTAATTTCCTGCTTTTAAACTCAGATAAAACTGAAGTTATTGTACTTGGCCCCACAAATCTTAGAAGCATGGTGTCTAACCAGATCGTTACTCTGGATGGCATTTCCCTGATCTCTAGTAATACTGTGAGAAATCTTGGAGTTATTTTTGATCAGGATATGTCATTCAAAGCGCATATTAAACAAATATGTAGGACTGCCTTTTTGCATTTACGCAATATCTCTAAAATCAGAAAGGTCTTGTCTCAGAGTGATGCTGAAAAACTAATTCATGCATTTGTTTCCTCTAGGCTGGACTATTGTAATTCATTATTATCAGGTTGTCCTAAAAGTTCCCTAAAAAGCCTTCAGTTGGTTCAGAATGCTGCAGCTAGAGTACTGACGGGGACTAGCAGGAGAGAGCATATCTCACCCGTGTTGGCCTCCCTTCATTGGCTTCCTGTTAATGCTAGAATAGAATTTAAAATTCTTCTTCTTACTTATAAGGTTTTGAATAATCAGGTCCCATCTTATCTTAGGGACCTCATAGTACCATATTACCCATTAGAGCGCTTCGCTCTCAGACTGCGGGCTTACTTGTAGTTCCTAGGGTTTGTAAGAGTAGAATGGGAGGCAGAGCCTTCAGCTTTCAGGCTCCTCTCCTGTGGAAACCAGCTCCCAATTCAGATCAGGGAGACAGATACCCTCTCTACTTTTAAGATTAGGCTTAAAACTTTCCTTTTCGCTAAGGCTTATAGTTAGGGCTGGATCGGGTGACCCTGGACCATCCCTTGGTTATGTTGCTTTAGACGTAGACTGTGTTTCATAATTATTGTATGGCCTTGCCTTGCAATGTGGAGCGCCTTGGGGCAACTGTTTGTTGTGATTTGGCGCTATACAAGAAAAAAGTTGATTGATTGAACATACTATGACTGGATATAAATACAGATTGTGAGGTGGAGTAGAGCAGAAAAAGAAGGAAATGTATATACTCTTTCCAACACTATAAATACTATACATTAGATACCAAAAGTAACAATTTGAAATGTACAAATTTGCCAATTTCTCTGTTCTGATTCTTGTTCGTTTTTTTTTTTTGTTTGTTTTTTTTGTGTGTGTGTGTGCTCTGTTCTGTGTTATATAAGTGAACATTATACGTTGTAAAGCTTTAAACAAAGTTGAATAATAAACACTTGTTACAAAAAAAAAAAGAGGAAACACAGTTGTTTGACAATAAATGGCTTCACCCAAAAAACAAAAAAGTAACTGGACCCCACAACTTTAAAGCAATAATACAATTGTAATGTGCTGTAAGAACTGTAACCATAGCAATAATGGCAGACCAAATGAGCTGTCCATCCCAAAAATGAGTTGGTTAATTGGTGCAAAGGAGAATCAGTAGACATAAGACATGCCCTCCTGTTATATGGAGTGCCTGAAGGTGTAACAAAAGAAGAGATAAAAGAAACAGCAGAGACTATCAAAGCCCTGGGAAAAGTTGTAGTTTGGGGCAAAATTTTTAACCCTTCATTACAATCAATAATGGTATTATGTGAATGTCGTGAAGTGGTAGACCACACCAAGATTCCCCCCAGAGATAATGCGATAAGTGGTGGTAGTGGATGGAAAGCAGTGTATTATACTGAGCCCCAGCTGGATGAGTTTGAAGAAAAGCTGCGTGCATTTCTACAGAATGAAGGGAAAACTTTAGAAGCTATCCAGGGTTTGTGCACTGCTAGAGAAGGTCTAGATGACTTCAGTAACCTTGAAGCCATCATCCGTGCAGTTGGTGATATAATGGTCAGAACGAACAAACCGCCCGACAACCACTCTTACAGACATCTAAGGACATTTTCTGGTATCAATCCCAACCCTACTAGAAAGGAGTCCCTAGACAGCTGGCTGGAGCAAGCCTCACTTCTAGTAGATGGTGAATGCTCTAATAAAGAGAAACGAAGGCGAATACTGGAAAGTCTCAAAGGACCCGCCTTGGAGATCATTCAAGCAGTGTGTATGGCTCAACCTGATGCTAGTCCCCACAACTACATAGAGGCCATAGATAGCATTTTTGGTACAGCAGAGTCAGGAGAAGAATTCTATTTGTCGTTCAGAGCTCTCCACCAACAGCCTGGTGAGTGCATGTCTGATTTCCTGCGAAGATTGGAGAGGTCTCTTGTCAAAGTTGTGCAGAGAGGTGGGTTATCTGTTAGTGATGCTAACAAAGCCCGAGTAGAGCAGCTCATCAAAGGATCCACCTCAGACCTCATGTTGCTTCATTTGAAAATTAGGGAGCAGAGAGATAACCCCCCTACATTCTTGAATCTGCTGCGAGAAGTGATTGAAGAGGAAAGTCGCCAGTCAGCTAGACAAAGTCAAGTTACGCATATGTGCCATCAGTGTGTACATACCATTCAGGCAGAAAAGGAGAAAGAGCCTGATTCAGCCTCTCAGGATGAAGTGGGAGCTCAGATTAAAGAGTTGAGAGCACGGTTGGAGGAAAGAAACAATCCACAGCCTCAATCTCTGTCCGATTGTCATTGCAAGGGTCCAAAAGAAAAGAAGAAACTGAAAACTGAGTCATAGTGTGAACTACAGTCACTAAGAAAACAAGTGAAAGCACTAGAAAGTAAAATGAGTGTAATGGCAGTGAAATACACATCAGCCTCCCAGCGAGAACACATGACACACCCCAACCAATGCAAAGAAGCTCCCAGTCACAAGCCTGCTCTTTTCAAAGGAACCTCTCCCAAAGACTCCGATGAATATTTCTGTTACAGGTGTGGAAAAAATGGTCATATAGCTACTAGATGCACTGGGCCAGAGAACTCACAGAAAGTTATAAGTAAGCTCATACATTCGGTGCGAGGAGCACCTGATCCCACCAAGGGGAAGCCAAAGCCCACTGCAGAAAAGCAGTGTGTGGCTAGAATCCGCAAGGTTGAAGTCCCAGAAAATGACACTGACCTAACCTGAGGGTCTTGTGGGTCCATCATTCATTCATACAATCAAAGTCAATGATGTACCTTGCAATGCTGTCATTGACAGTGGGTCTAAAATGACTATCATCTTTGAAAGCTGGTATAACGAGCACTTGGCAGATGTTCCAATAGTACCTTTCTCTAGACTTGGACTCTGGGGCCTCTCTTACACAGAATTTCCATACAAAGGCTATGTTGCTGCAGAGATGGAGTTTACTGAGGAGATCACTGGTGTGTCTGGGAAAGTAGAAGTACTCGCCTTGATCTGTCGTGAGCCCAACTACCCGCAGCAAACCCCTGTGCTTGTTGGCACCAATACGTCTCTGTTCCATCGTTTATGGGAACTGGTGAAGATAGAGATTCAAAAAAAGGATTCAAAAGATTCAAAAGAATTTTATTGTCATATGCACATAGGAACATGTTCCTTGCACAATGAAATGTGTCTACTGCATTTAACCCATCCTAATAGCCAGTTAGGAGCAGAAGTCGCCTTTAGGTGCCCGGGGACCAGCTTCAGATGTACTTCCCTGCCTAGGTCAATAGCAGGGCTGAGCAAACCCTGCGAGCGACAAGAACACTGTTCACTCAATGAGAATTCAGTCTGTGTATGCTCCAGTCAGAGCACAAGAGGAGCTAGCTAAAGACAAGCTGGAAAAGGAGGAAGTTCTGCGTCAGATCAAATGGAAAGGACCCGATCCGCTGTCTATCCCTCCAGGTGCAAAGTATTATGCAACATGCAAACTAGACAGACATGCAGCCCCCTCTAAAGATTTGGTGTTAATTGACATACCCACTGCCCAGCCACTCCCAGCCAGTGTGCTGGTTCAGCCAGGAGTGCTCCCAGATGCTGACATAGACAGTAACAGCTGTCTATGAAGACAACTTCCATACCAGTAGCAACTGTCATTGCTGAAATGTATGCTGTTGACAGTTACCTCAATCTAACCATCCGACTTCACAGCTGAGACTGTAGACCCAAGCCTCTTTGATTTTGGAGATTCCCCTATCCCAGAGGAGTGGAAGCGGCTTCAGCAGAAATTGGCTGAGAGGCGGAACGTTTTCTCACTGCATGAGTGGGATGTTGGTTTGGCCAAAGGAATCGAGCACCACATACGCCTGCATGACACAAGACCTTTCAGAGAAAGATCAAGAAGAATAGTCCCAGCAGACATTGACGATGTGAGGTGGCACATACAAGAGTTGCTGGGTGCTGGAATTATAACAGAGTCCTGTAGCCCCTATGCAGGGCTGTACAGTGCGAGCGTTTTGCTCGCATATTGTGCCTAAAATTTGATTGTGCGAGGAAAAAAAATTAAACGGGCGCACGTGTGCGAGAATGTATTTCAACCCTTTCATTTGCATTTTGCTCCTAAAATAAATACAGTGGTCCCTCGCTATAACGCGGTTCACCTTTGCCTCGCTGTTTCGCAGATTTTTTTAGTCCAATTTTGCATGCTTTTTTTTTTTTTACAGTGCATTGTGTTCCGCGGCCTTATCAAGCAGCTGGTCGCGACACCGGCTGTCAAGCATGTGCATTGTGTTCTGCGTGTCTGTTTATAAAAATCTTCTCGCCCAGAAGAAAAAAGAGCGCCAACAACTACCCATAACTGTGTTCTTCACTCCAAAAAAGACACCTGCAGCGAGGTGTGAGTCAGTGGAAAAAGACGTGACAGCGCAGCGGCGCCAGGACGAAGAGGCGCAATCAGACGAACTGTGAAATACTGGTCAGTCACTATTAATAATTTCTTATGTGTCCAACCTGTGTGTGAGTGAGTGACAGAGAGAGAGAGAAAGACTGTATAAGCCGCAAGCACTTACAAATAGTTTTCTCATTCACACAGATGTGCGGAAATGATTGGACAAATTGCTGATCTGATGAAAGAAAGCCTAGCTGCTAAGCTGATGACAGCAAAGCACCTTGCCGTTCTAATCGATGGAGACACCGACATATCTAACACAGAGTGTGAGATTGTCTACGTGCGCCTGGTGGAGGGTGGGAAGCCAGTCACTCTACTCGTAGGACAGCAGCCCCTTCAGCACTCCCATGCCATTGGTAGGCAGTCAGTCTAGCTATTAGATAGTAACCTTTAGTTTTGTGAAGTTTTGTAAATCTAGAAATCAATCATTTCCTTGCCTGTTTTAAGGCTACAACGCCCATATTGTTTTTGTGTTATCCTTAAAGGTGTTCTGGATGCAACCAAGGCTGCCTTCAATGCGGTTTGCCCTGAAGACAATGGAGGATGGGTGAAGAAGGTGATCAGCTTTGGGGCAGATGGTGCCTCTGTAAACATGGGCCATCGGGGAGGAGTGATTGCTCTGCTTCAAAGAGAGGCAGGGGAGCACATCATCCCGATCCATTGCATGCCACACAGGTTTGTACCAGAAAAAATGTTTTATGATAGCAGACATGTAACACAAGTTACACATCTACTTGTGTAACTTTTTAAAATATATATTTTGTTTTGTCACAGACTAGAGCTGGCAGTTCTGACCCTCCAAAAGAATGAGGCAATGGTGTCGCAAGTTTATGATCTGTTACATCTCATTTGGAAGACCTACCACTTCAGTGGGAAGTCAAAAAGAGAGCTCCGCTAGCTAGGGCAGGAGCTTGGTGTGGATGTCTGCACACCATCTACTGTCAAAGGTATGACTCTTAAGTGTTGGCCTATGGTCGCTTACTAACAAATTTGTAATTTAGGATTGTGTGTGTGTGTGTGAGTACTTTCTCACATGAACCCTGGACATTTGGCACCTTCTTGGCAGCCTCCAGACCTGGTGTGTGAATGTGAGAATGTGTATGTGTATTTGAAAGCACTTTGAGTCAATTGTACAATATAGTTGTGATATTGTACTATATAAATATATTGTGATTGATTGAAAGGTACACGCTGGATCCCCCATGTCAACAGAGCCCTCAAAGTCTTCCTTCGACATGGAGCAGACGGTGACCTCGCCACAGGCCATGGCCAGTACACTGTTGTCCTTCAGCACATGGAGCACCTGGCTGTTGCAGGTTCAGTGGAGGTTCAGGGATGGGCAAAGAAGGTCAGTTTTACACAATACAGATGAAATTTCAGACTTGAATGATTGGCAGGTGAGGATGTGGCTAGGAATACAGCACTTATTTTGCACTGATCTACTCACTACTACATAGGTAAAGAATGCACTTTTTTGTGTATTCTGCCATTTTCTCTCTGACATGTTCGAGGAGCTGTCTTCACTTAGCCTAACCCTGCAGAAGAATGACCTGATCCTCCCCCAAGCGACATCAGAGCTGAGGAAGACTGTGACAAGACTGCAATTGCTGAAGTCTAGGCCAAAGTCAGGAGGCATGCTGGAGAAGATTCAGAACATGCTTGGTCAGCATCAGCTTGGAAATGAGGAGTGCAGATTCCAGGTGTGATACTAGGATAAGTGTATTAGGATCTTAGGGAAACAAATGTTGAGAGCAGACGTGAGAATCAGTGTAGGTATATGATTTAAAGATGGGGTTATACAGAAAAATGCAGTTTTTTAAATAAACTTCTCTCTCTCTCTCTCTCTCTCACGCAAAGGGAGTACCACTAAAGGGGAATCTGACTGGACTCACGGACCTCACCCATCTCCAGTTGAAGAAACACATGGAGGCAGCCATCAACATCAGTGTGACTGAACTAAAAGCCAGGTTTGGTGGGCTTCTGAATGATGCGGCTGAATTCAAGACCCCGGTCCAGGCCTTCAGCATCTTCAACCATGACGTATGGCCAGATGACCACAGCAGCCTTCTGACTTTCGGTGAAGAGGACATGACATACCTGATGAGCCATTTCAGAGAGCATCTTGAGCAGTAAGAATGCATTTTATACTGCTTTGCCATATGAGGTGAACAATGATGTTTGGGTATTTTTAAAAAATGTCTACAGATCAGGGTGTGATCTGGCAGCGGTTCAGGATGAGTGACAGGGACTGAAGATCTTGGTCAATGAAAACTTCAGGGACAAGACCTACAGTGGTCTGTGGGAGACCATGCTGACCAAAGAGCCATACAGGGAGGACTACAAGGTAAGCAAACACTGCTTGTTAGTAAGGTGCAGTGCCCTCCTTATATTGGTGATTATAGTTTTAATAAGAACGGCCTATCTTGATCCCATAGAACATACTGGAGTTGGTGTAGCTGATGCTGGTGCTGCCCATTTCTGCTGCCCAGTGTGAGAGAGGTTTCTCTGCTCAGAATCGGATTAAGAGCACCAAAAGAAGCAGCCTAGCGGTCTCCACCACTGAAGACCTCATGAGGATCACCCTGGAGGGGCCAGCTTTAGAGGACTTTGATCCACATCCCGCTGTGGACCGTTGGTTGAATGTAGCTAAGTGTAGCAGGCGACCCGAGTATAAAAAGTGGGACTGGGATGTTATGTGTGTGTGAGGGTTTAAAATAATACAAGAAATACACAGCAAAAAGTAATGAAATGGACAAAAGCAATGATGTGAATAATGACAGAAAAGGAAGTAAAAAACAATGAAATAAATACAACAATAGAATCATATAAAATGTGCATGTGTGTGTGTGGAAAAGGTACTCTCTGTACAGTATGTGTCTTTGCGTTAATAATAAAACTGTATCAAGAAATTTCACAGTGCTCCTAAATTTTTATCTGTGCTCCTAAATTTTTTTCATTTAGGAGCACCTGTGCTCCTAGTGAAAAAGCTAAGCGTACAGCCCTGCTATGCCTCACCAACCGTTGCAGTTCGGAAAAAGAATGGGACTATAAGAATCTGTACAGATCAAAATAGCCCTGAACCGAGACAAAAACCTAAAACATCCGAGAGGTTGTCAGGTAATGAACGAAAGAGTCACACGTCAAAGTTAAAGAGAGATAAAAGGTGAGATGAGGACATCTACACATTCAGAAGGGGGAGGGTGTGCTGGTACTAGCTGCTCAGATCTTACTGCCATTGCCCTGGTGACTGTTAGCCCTCCCATCAGTTCATTTGGGATTTGTGAGTATCAATTGAATCAACTGAACTTGCACGTGCTTTTTTGTTTCTGCTCATGTCAGAGTAACGCGGCCATTAAAGTTTTAGGCCCCATTGCACCCTAGCTTCAAATCAGGCCTGCAACCTTTTGATTAAGGAGTCAAAATTGAATGTGTGTGTGTGTGTGTGTGTGTGTGTGTGTGTGTGTGTGTGTGTGTGTGTGTGTGTGTGTGTGTGTGTGTGTGTGTGTGTGTGTGTGTGTGTGTGTGTGTGTGTGTGTGTGTGTGTGTTTGGGCCCACAGATGATTTTGAGTTATTGACTTTTTTATATGCATATATATATATATTGTTTTTTGGGGGGGATCAAACCAAAGTTCAAGAGTACTTATTTTTTTTATTAAAAGAAAGTTGCAAGATACTTATTTTTTAGTAAAAGTACAGGTCATTTTATTTTGGTGTAGCTCAAGAACATAAAGATCATTTTATTTCATATAAAAGTGTAAAAGATTTTTTTTTTTTTTTTTTACTAAAAGAGAAAAGCTTGAAAGCAGAAGAAACCTCAGTTCATCTTGCACATTTTTAGTTATAACATTTTGAGTATTGTTTATATTTTTTTATTCAGAATCAGAATCAGAAGGTGTTTATTGCCATTGCCAGTGAACAGGATTCACAGACTAGGAATTTGCTTCAGTACAATGGTGCAACATTAAGAAGAGATAAAATGCTGGGATAAAATATAACATATGTGTCAAAATAAGATAAAATATAAGATAAAAAAAATATGAAATATGAAAGGCTGTGTGCAACATAAAAACAGAGAAACAGAAAAAACAGTGCAGTGGGAGGAGTGCAATTAAAAACCAAAGTACACTGTCTAAAGTGACCCGTGATAAAATGATAAAGTGACAGAGTTAAGCTTAAGGTGACTGAGTTATGAGGAGTTCACGAGTCTAACGGCAGAGGGGAAGAAACTGTTCTTATGGCGGGAGGTTCTGGTCCGGATGGACCGTAGCCTCCTGCCCGAGGGGAGTGGTTCGAATAGACCGTGTGCAGGGTGAGAAGGGTCAGCTGTGATTTGACCTGCTCGGCCCAGAGTACTGGAGACGTGCAGGTCGTGGAGAGATGGAAGGCTACAGCCGATCACCTTCTCAGCAGAGGCCACAATGCGCTGCAGTCTGTGTCTGTCCCTGGCTGTGGCCCCGGCGTACCACACCGTGATGGAGGAGCAGAGGATGGACTCGATGATGGCTGTGTAGAACTGCACCATCAGCTGGTCCTGGGTGATGGTGGTGCCGAGGAAGCGGTGACAGTCCACAATGGTGATGGGGCTGTTAGGGAAGGCAGGGGGGGGGTTGGCTGTGGCTTTCCTGAAGTCCACGATCATCTCCACTGTTTTCTGGGCGTTGAGCTCCAAGTTGTTGCTGCTGCACCAGGTCACCAGCCAGTCCACCTCCCTCCTGTAGGCAGACTCATCCCCATCCGAAATGAGTCCAATGAGGGTGGTGTCGTCCGCAAACTTGATGAGCTTTACAGAGTCGTGGCTGGAGGTGCAGCAGTTAGTGTACAGTGAGAAGAGCAGAGGGGAAAGGACACAGCCCTGTGGAGATCCTGTACTGAGAGCCCGAGTGTTCTAGACATGTTTTCCCAGCCTCACATGCTGACTCCGGTCCGTCACGAAGTCTGTGATCCACCTGCAGGTGGAGTTGGGCATGTGGAGCAGAGAAAGCTTGTCCTGGAGCAAAGCTGGAAGGATGGTGTTGAATGCAGAGCTGAAGTCCACAAACAGGATCCTAGCGTAGGTTCCTGGGGAGTCCAGGTGCTGCAGGATGCAGTGCAGGGCCAGGTTTATGGTGTCATCTACAGACCTGTTGGCTCTGTAGGCAAACTGCAGGGGGTCCAGGAGGGGGTCGGTGATGGACTTCAGGTGGGATAAAACCAGGCGTTCGAAGGTCTTCATGACTACAGACGTGAGAGCCACAGGCCTGTAGTCATTAAGTCCAGTGATGTGTGGTTTCTTGGGGACTGGAACTATGATTGAGGACTTGAAACAGACTGGAACATGGCATGACTCCAGGGAGGTGTTGAAGATCCCTGTGAAGACTGGGGCCAGCTCATCAGCGCAGTGTCTCAGGGTGGCAGGAGAGACACAGTCTGGGCCCGGGGCCTTACGTGGATTCAGCCTTTTGAAATGTCTCCTCACGTCCTCCTCTTGGACCAAGAGGGCAACAGGGGGAGTGGGAAGGGCAGCAGTGAGAGGGGGGAGGTCCAGAGTGTTTGAATATCCAGTTGTGTGGGGGGTGGGGAGGTGTGAGTCCTTGTCTTCAAAGCGTGACTAGAAGACGTTCAGGTTGTTGGCCAGCTTGAGGTCGTCAATAGAACGAGGTGCTTTGGGCTTGTAGTTGGTGATCTCTTTCAACCCCCTCCACACAGAGGCCGAGTCGTTGGCAGAGAACATTTGCTGCAGACGTGAACTGTACATGGATTTAGCCTTTGCCACCTCCTTGCTAAAACTGTACTTTGCACCTCTACAACCCCTGGCAAAAATTATGGAATCACCGGCCTCGGATGATGTTCATTCAGTTGTTTAATTTTGTAGAAAAAAAGCAGATCACAGACATGACACAAAACTAAAGTCATTTCAAATGGCAACTTTCTGGCTTTAAGAAACACTATAAGAAATCAAGAAAAAAAGATTGTGGCAGTCAGTAACAGTTACCTTTTTAGACCAAGCAGAGGAAAAAAATATGGAATCACTCAATTCTGAGGAATAAATTATGGAATCACCCTGTAAATTTTCATCCCCCAAACTAACACCTGCATCATATCAGATCTGCTCATTGACATTGACCCTATGTGTCTTTTTGCAAGGAATGTTTTCACAGTTTTTGCTCTATGGCAAGATGCATTATCATCTTGAAAAATGATTTAATCATCCCCAAACATCCTTTCAATTGTCCAAAATATCAACGTAAACTTGTGCATTTATTGATGATGTAATGACAGCCATCTCCCCAGTGCCTTTACCTGACATGCAGCCCCATATCATCAACGACTGTGGAAATTTACATGTTCTCTTCAGGCAGTCATCTTTATAAATCTCATTGGAACGGCACCAAACAAAAGTTCCAGCATCATCACCTTGCCCAATGCAGATTCGAGATTCATTACTGAATATGACTTTCATGCAGTCATCCACAGTCCACGATTGCTTTTCCTTAGCCCATTGTAACCTTGTTTTTTTCTGTTTAGGTGTTAATGATGGCTTTTGTTTAGCTTTTCTGTATGTAAATCCCATTTCCTTTAGGCGGTTTCTTACAGTTCGGTCACAGACGTTGACTCCAGTTTCCTCCCATTCGTTCCTCATTTGTTTTGTTGTGCATTTTCGATTTTTGAGACATATTGCTTTAAGTTTTCTGTCTTGACGCTTTGATGTCTTCCTTGGTCTACCAGTATGTTTGCCTTTAACAACCTTCCCATGTTGTTTGTATTTGGTCCAGAGTTTAGACACAGCTGACTGTGAACAACCAACATCTTTTGCAACATTGCGTGATGATTTACCCTCTTTTAAGAGTTTGATAATCCTCTCCTTTGTTTCAATTGACATCTCTTGTGTTGGAACCATGATTCATGTCAGTCCACTTGGTGCAACAGCTCTCCAAGGTGTGATCACTCCTTTTTAGATGCAGACTAACGAGCAGATCTGATTTGATGCAGGTGTTAGTTTTGGGGATGAAAATTTACAGGGTGATTCCATAATTTATTCCTCAGAATTGAGTGATTCCATATTTTTTTCCTTTGCTTGGTCTAAAAAAGTAACCGTTACTGACTGCCACAATCTTTTTTTCTTGATTTCTTATAGTGTTTCTTAAAGCCAGAAAGTTGCCATTTGAAATGACTTTAGTTTTGTGTCATGTCTGTGATCTGCTTTTTTTCTACAAAATTAAACAACTGAATGAACATCCTCTGAGGCCAGTGATTCCATAATTTTTGCCAGGGGTTGTATAGCTGTCTCTGTCTCCTTCTCTGAAAGCCACCTCTTTCTACTGACGGAGCTGCTGGAGTTTAGGTGTGAACCAGGGCTTGTCGTTGTTATATCTCACCCTGGTACGCTGTGAGATGATGCTGTCTTCACAGAAATGAATATACGATGCCACAGTGTCCGTGTAGTCATCTAGACTGTCTGTTGAAGCCTCAAACATATCCCAATCCGTAGTGCCCAAGCACGCGCGTAGCTCCTCTACAGCTTCATTGCTCCACACTTTAGATGTCCTCACAACAGGTTTAGAGAGTTTTAGTCTCTGTCTGTACGCGGGGATCGAGTGGACCATCACGTGGTCTCAGTGATGCCGGTAACGCGTTACTCTAATCTGACCACTTTTTTAGTAACGAGTAATCTAACGCGTTAATCTTTCCAAATCAGTAATCAGATTAAAGTTATTGTGGGTCGATAGCAGCATTAAACTTGGTCTGTGGGCAGGAGGTCGGGGTTCGACTGAACTGCCCACTTTAAGCGAGCTGTGAGCTTTTCATCCACGGTTTTCTGCAACAGCTACGACTCGTCCTCACCTCTTAAAGCGCGGTGATCAGCACACCTGCACTGAGCTTTACAAAGACATTTTTATGCTTTTTTTTTTCTCTGAGCTGCTCCGTATCTGCTGCTAAAAACAGCTGATCCTCCGCGACGCGTCAACAACTAACACTATTTTCCACTCAAATGCACCTAAACTCTCTTTCTGAGGACCACATGATGTGAAAACGCAATAAAACTTTCTTACCTGTAAATCTGGTCCTGTTTTCTGCATAAATAAATGTTATCCATTCTTTGTGCTCAAACACCAAAGCAGGGGCGAATCTAGATGGAATGGGGGCGTGGGGCAAGGATGTGCCCCCCCCACAACACCCCTAGATTAAAGGTCCAGTTTTGAAGCCTTTTTTTTTTTTTTTTTATAACTACAACTACTAATACTACTTAAAATAATAATAATAATTTCGACAAGTAAAATGTTTAGAGAGAATTTAAATGTTAGAAAAATGTTAGAATGAATTTAATAGTTACATTTATAAACAATGTAGGTTAGAAATTGCAAGTTTTACTGTTACAGTGCTGTCAACAGTTAAATATGAGATCAAGAAAGAGGTCTTTATTTTACTTTTTATAAAACAAGTATTTATTTTCATTGAAGTCAAGAAAGGGTGACTATAAAGTGAGTTTTGGCAAAACAAGTATCATTGTCATGTTGAGGTGGCAGAGGGTTGTTGTCGACAGCTGGGGAAAGTAACTAAAAAGTAACTAGTAATCTAACTTAGTTACTTTTACAATTGAGTAATCAGTAAAGTAACTAAGTTACTTTTTCAAGTAGTAATCAGTAATCAGTAATTGGATTACTTTTTCAAAGTAACTGTGGCAACACTGCGTGGTCTGAGAGTCCCAAAGCACCACTCACGGTCGTGTAACAATGATCTAACGTGCTCCCTTCTCTGGTCGGGCATTTAACAAACTGTTTGTATTTTGGTAATTCCTGACTGAGATTCCCTTTGTTAAAATCACCGAGAATTATAACAAGAGAGTCCGGAAAGTCTCTTTCCACGCTCATAATATGATCTGCGAGCGCGTGCTCAGCCTCGTGCACGTCCGCGCTCGGTGTAATATACACGGAGCAAAGTATGAAGGAGTTAACCTCACGTGGAGAGTAGAACGTCTGCAGTTTATGAGATATTCCAGAGAGGGAGAGCAGTGTTGGGAGATCACAGTCACATCGGAGCACCAGGCGTTGTTGATATAGAAGCAGAGTCCTCCACCTCTAGTTTTTCCACCGGAGAGTGCTCGGTCTCTGTCTGCGCGGAGGAGTCGGAATCCCTCTAGTTGGAGCGCGCAGTCCGGTGTCTGTGCATTTAACCACGTCTCCGTGAAGCACAGTACACAAGATGAGGAGAAATCTCTATTCTTCTTCATCAGCAGTGCAAGCTCATCCATTTTATTTTACCAATACGAGGTCTGTCCATAAAGTATAGGTCCTTTTTATTTTTTTCAAAAACTATATGGATTTCATTCATATGTTTTTACGTCAGACATGCTTGAACCCTCGTGCGCATGCGTGAGTTTTTCCACGCCTGTCGGTGACGTCATTCGCCTGTGAGCACTCCTTGTGGGAGGAGTCGTCCAGCCCCTCGTCGGAATTCCTTTGTCTGAGAAGTTGCTGAGAGACTGGCGCTTTGTTTGATCAAAATTTTTTCTAAACCTGTGAGACACATCGAAGTGGACACGGTTCGAAAAATTAAGCTGGTTTTCAGTGAAAATTTTAACAGCTGATGAGAGATTTTGAGGTGATTCTGTCGCTTTAAGGACTTTTCATGGTGCGAGACGTCGCTCAGCGCTCTCAGCCGTCGTCATCAGCCTGTTTCAAGCTTAAAACCTCCACATTTCAGGCTCTATTGATCCAGGACGTCATGAGAGAACAGAGAAGTTTCAGAAGAAGTCGGTTTCAGCATTTTATCCGGATATTCCACTGTTAAAGGAGATTTTTTTAATGAAAGACGTGCGGACGGATTGCAGCGTCGGCTCGCAGCCGCCGCAACGCTCTGTCACAGGAGAAACATCTCTGTTGGAAGCCTTAAGGACAAGTTTGAACATGTCCAGCTGATAAACAATTTCTCATATACTCACTCCACTGAAAGCCATCAAAAGCCAACTGGATTTTAACAAATGGTTATCAACACGGAGGTGTTTTTCCTGTGCCGCCGCGCCGCGTCGGCTGCGTCCCGACGAGCGGACCCGTCCGCACGTCTTTCATTAAAAAAAATCTCCTTTAACAGTGGAATATCCGGATAAAATGCTGAAATGTCTCTGTTCTCTCACGACGTCCTGGATCAATAGAGCCTGAAATGTGGAGGTTTTAAGCTTGAAACAGGCTGATGACGCTGCCTGAGAGCGCAGCACGACGTCTCGCACCGTGAAAAGTCCTTAAAGCGACAGAATCACCTCAAAATCTCTCATCAGCCGTTAAAATTTTCACTGAAAACCAGCTTAATTTTTCGAACCATGTCCACTTTGATGTGTCTCACAGGTTTAGAAAAAATTTTGATCAAACAAAGCGCCAGTCTCTCAGCAACTTCTCAGACAAAGGAATTCCGACGAGGGGCTGGACGACTCCTCCCACAAGGAGTGCTCACAGGCGAATGACGTCACCGACAGGCGTGGAAAAACTCACGCATGCGCACGAGGGTTCAAGCATGTCTGACGTAAAAACATATGAATGAAATCCATATAGTTTTTGAAAAAAATAAAAAGGACCTATACTTTACGGACAGACCTCGTATGTAATTTTTCTTCAATTCTGTAAATAAATACCTGTACAAGAATTATTGCATTTAAAGTACAGTTGTGTGGTGTCCTTATTAATTTTATTAGGGCAACTCAGAAATCAAGATTTGGTAAAACTCAAAAGAGGTAAATTAAAGGGTAATAAAACATAAAACAGTTCATCAACGAACTTAATCCCGGTCCCATTGTACTACCCACTCTAGATAACTACATGGGACTAGGGTTACATTAGGAACATGAGCCAGTTAGATCGCTTTGATTAAGAATGCTTCACTATTTGTTAAAAGCCTAATTCTGAGAGATTCTACATCATGTCTTGGGAAGTTACACTGGGAAGTTAGTTTTGCTACTTTGCTTTTTTCGGTTTGAGGATTATGTTTCGATTATGACAACCGACTTATCACAACTTATTCCTGCACAGGAGTTAAAGTTAAAAATTTTTGAAGACATATGTAGAATATAGGTTTCATAACATTGAAAATAACATTGATCCAGATTGTTTTTCGGGAAAATATAACACATCACTGTAAATACTTTACAGAAGAGCAACTGAATGATTATTCTTTGACAAATGGGATTTTCTCCATAATATACTTTAATAGTAGAAGTCTTCTTATGAACTTTTCAAAAATTCAAGATTGCTTAAAAACATCTAATAAACATTTTTCTGTTATTGCAATTACTGACACTTGGTTGAGAAAGGAACGGGTTGACACTGTCCAGTTTGAGGGATACAATTTTTATTTTATTTTATTTTCTTATTTTTTTATTTTTTACCACAAATAGGATGAAGAAATGGGGCGGTGGCGTGGTACTTTATGTATGTTCAAATTATCAAGTCAAATTATACAAAACATGTCTTTTTCTTTGGAAAATATTATGGAATGCGTTACAGTGGAAATCATATGTGAAAAATCAAAAACCATAATTGTAAGTTGTGTTTATAGAGCTCCGGGATCAAATTTAAATATTGTTGTGGATAAATGAAATGTACAAAACAATTAATAATAATAATAATAATAATAAGCTTTTATTTGTTTGTGGAGATTTTAATATTGATTTACTTAATCCTCGTGGTCACATATATAACAGAATTTATAAATTCTGTGCTTTGTATGGGCTTGTTTTCCGTAATCACACTTCCAACTAGGATAACTACGAATTCATCAACACTTAGTGATAACATATTAACAAATGCTACTGTTGAGAAGTAACTAACCCTATCCCTAACAAACAGGTGGGTTGCTCATAAGTGACATCAGTTATCATTTACCAGTTTTCGTAGCTTTCAATTCATTTTTTGATAAAAAGGAACAAAAAGAAACAGTAAATTTCAAAAGGAAAATAACTGATGTTAAGATTGAAAACCTCAGAAGGGACTTATTGCATCATGATTGGTGTGATATTTATAGTGAGGATATTGATAAATCATATGAATTGTTTGTTTCCATTATTTCTAACTTGTATGAAAAACATTGCCTGTTTGTGCCTACAAGGGGAGGAAAAAAATCGATAAACCTTGGGTTACAAAGGGACTCCAGAATGCATGTAAAAAGAAAAAAAAATTTGTACAAACAGTTAATAAAATTTACAACAAAAAAAACTGAAAGAAATATAAGACATATAAACAAACTAACGAGCATTATGCAATAGTGTAAGAAGCAGTTTTATTGCAATTTATTGGAAAAAAATAAAACCAACACTAAAGGCACTTGGAAGCTTTTAAATGAAATTATTAAAAAGAAAAAAGCTGTTAACAAATATCCATCTTACTTTCGTAATGATTCTGACAAAACCATTAAAAGAAAATAAAACTATTGCTGACCATTTCAATGATTATTTTGTCAATGTGGGAAAAAACTTATCAAATTCAATTGTATCCTCAAAAACTTGCTCAAAAACAGCAAAACAATTAATACAACTCTGGATTCAATGTATATTAATGAAACTGATTAAACTGAAATTACTGATATAGTTTAGAAGTTAAAAGGGAAAAAAAAATTGACAGTGACAACCTTGATAGGTTCTTGATAAAAAACATTATTGATTGTATTATTAAACCCTTGACTTACATTTGTAATTTATCGTTGATGACTGGGAAATTTCCTTCGAAAATGAAAATATCTACAGTGATACCATTGTTCAAATCTGGTAATAAGCATGTTTTTTCAAACTACAGGACTATCTCATTGTTACTTCCACCAAGGAGGTTATGTTTTCGGTCGCATCCGTTTGTTTGTTGGTTGGTTTGCTAGCAGGATTACTCAAAAAATCCTCAATGGATTTCAATGAAATTTTTACCAGGGGTGTATCTTGGCCTAACTTAGAAGTCATTAAATTTTGGTAACGATCCGGAACACGATCCGGATCCAGTAATTTTTTAAAGGATTCTTTATCATTGCAGGACAGGGCCAATTTCAACATTTTTGCATCTAACTTCATGAAGACGGGTCACAAAGGTTGAACAAAAAGTAAGCTACGACACAACAATAATTTAACATTTGTTTCTCCTCATTGAATAAACTTATTAGAAAAAAAAAACCGTGTAGTTTAGTTTCTCTTTATAAATACATTTGCTGTAGATCTAAGGGTTTAACCCTCTGGGACCGACACCGTCATATACAATGGCTGAGACCAAGCTTTACTAAATTATAATAAATTATAAATAACTTTTTAATGATATAAGATAGAAATTTACTTTTTTTGCTGAAAAGTTAATGCCACGGACTTTCAAGCCACCGTCCACCATCTTTGTACTTCTCATAGAAGCTGTGTGATGACGTGACCAATGTGAGTGTCCAATAGGAATTGGTTCACCGTCACATGGTTTTCCATTATCCAATCGTAGGGTAGATTCACCTCATATGACACACCAAAGATTGTTTTTAGGAGTGATGTGTTACTAGTTTTTTATTATAGTTTGCTGTGTGTTTTGAATAAATGTGAGAAATAATTTCCGCTTTACTTTTTCTTTTCTTATTTCTGATTGTAAACCTTTATTACACTTAAAAAACACAACTATAGCATATATATTTTGAATGTAGAGGTTGTCCTGGGAAAAAGAGACATAAAACTTGATTGTGGGATGCAGGGAGAGCTGTTAACAGCAATAATAAAACATTTATGCCAGGCGATTGAACTGTCCATAAAATGCCCTCAGACCCCAGAGGGTTAACCAGTGAATCTGAAACATGACGGTAGATGCGTGAAACGACGTGGAATAAGTGTCTTTGCCAAAGGGTATTCCATGTGACGTCAGTGACCCTATGGCCTTGGCAGAGGTTTTCACTCTCAGAGTGCTTTACCAGTTTTCAAAAATTCTGGAAAAGATATTTGTAAAGAGGTTGAACAATTTGTTAACTAAACAACGCATTCTCAGTGAACAGCAGTATGGTTTTAGGAAAAAAAACCGCACTACTTCATTGGCGTTGGTTGATTTTGTTGAACAGATTACAAATGCAATAGAGAAGAAGAAATACACTGTAGGAGTTATTTTTTATTTGCAGAAAGCATTTGATACCATAGATCACACCTTAATATTGAATAAATTACAGAAGTATGGTATTAGAGGACTGGCCCTTGATTGGTATTTACAAGACAGGTACTCTGTTCATTTTGGGGGGATAAACTCTGAATTTTTGAGGATTTCATGTGGGGTGCCCCAAAGTTGGGCCGTTACTGTTTTTAATTGTACATTAATGATATTGGTTTGTGAGATGTATTTTGTTTGCTGATGACACAACTGTGTTTGGTAGTGGGGATCATTTGGGACAACTCCTGGACACGATGGAGAGGGAACTACAAAAATTTAAACATTGGTTTGATTTAAATAAGTTATCGCTTCATTTGGGTAAAACTAAGTGTATTATTGACAGGGTTTTCTATATATCAGCAATATGATTATCAAATATTCATGTCTTTACTTTGATTTGCTGTCTTTCATTTTGTCTTTGATCTCATTCTCCATATACACATTTATATACGTGTTTCAATGTGTTTCATTAATATTGCTTTCTTTGTTAATCACTGAATTGCTAAAGTAGTTATATTCACTACATTGATTGATTGATACATATATATTCACTATATTCACTGAACTGTTTAAGTAATCATCAAACTGCTCACAAGATGATCTTTGACTCAGTGAGAGGGCAGACTGTTTTGCTGAGATCATGTTTTTTCTGAGCGCAGATGTGCGTCTTTAATTAACGGGTCAGCCTTGAGGGAAAAGCGGTGTGACTGGCACAATGGTTCAGGGCTGAACATTGTTATCGGAGGACTAGGAGACTGGAGGCTTAAAGCCATAACAGTTTTCATATCAACGTGAGACCAGACTCTGTGTCTTTTCCTTGTTTTGTCCTTTATGCTTGTATGTAACTTTATTCAATAAATATGAGAGGCAGATCGGTGGGGCCCTTCAGAGCTGACGACGGTTGGTGATGAGGGTTAAGCTTGTTTGCTCTCTCCTGATCAGGAAAAGAAATTCAGTGTCTCCTGCGTGATTTCTGTGTTAAATGAGTTGTTCTTTTCAGGTCCAACTCTGAACAACTCTGACAATTATATTTGGAAATAAGCCCAGCCCATCTTAAGTAGAAATTTATTATTGAATGATGTCGAAATTGAAATGGTAACTGAAACTAAGTTTCTTGGCGTTTTTAATCGATGACAAACTAAGTTGGAAAACTCATAAATTATGTTAAATCCAAAATCTCAAAGGTCATCGAGATTTTGTACAAAGTACAATACTTCCTTCCCCAGCATTCGCTGGTTATATCATTCTTTGCATGTTCCATACAGGACTTACTGCATTGAGGTTTGGGGAAATACATATAAAACAAAAATAAATCCAGTATTTCTGTTACAAAAGAAAGCTATGAGTGTTAGAAGTTAAAAAAAAAAAAATAATATCAGGAGCCAACAAATCCATTGTTTGCACCTTTTGAAATTTTGAGACTGGGTTGATTATTTTAGGATACAGTTCATGTATACAGTTAAAAATGAACTCTTACCTCAACATGACAACTGTTTAAAATGGAGTTATCTGAGAGGAATTTCAGTATTTGTCTGCTTAAAGTATCGTACTACTGTAAAAAGTCATTGTGTATCTGTTAAAGGGGTTAAAATCTGGAATGACTGCCCTCATAGAAATTATCTAGTACTTTGGCTGGCCTGAAAAGATCTTATAAAAATAACAAAATTGCTTATTATAATACAATAAATTAGATAAATTGTTTTTGTTTCTGTTCTTCTGTTTCATCTGTGCATCATACTGCTGATTGTTCTGCTATGTTCGGATGTATGGTGTGTTGCTTAATCTACAACCCTTTTTGCTCGTCGTATTATCCTTTCTTTTTTGTAGTTGCCGTTATGCGTGCATATGCAGTAGTGTTCAGAATAATAGTAGTACTATGTGACTAAAAAGATTAATCCAGGTTTTGAGTATATTTCTTATTGTTACATGGGAAACAAGGTACCAGTAGATTCAGTAGATTCTCACAAATCCAACAAGACCAAGCATTCATGATATGCACACTCTTAAGGCTATGAAATTGGGCTATTAGTAAAAAAAAAAAAAAAAAAAGTAGAAAAGGGGGTGTTCACAATACTAGTAGTGTGGCATTCAGTCAGTGAGTTCGTCAGTTTTGTGGAACAAACAGGTGTGAATCAAGTGTCCCCTATTTAAGGATGAAGCCAGCACCTGTTGAACATGCTTTTCCTCTTTGAAAGCCTGAGGAAAATGGGACGTTCAAGACATTGCTCAGAAGAACAGCGTAGTTTGATTAAAAAGTTGATTGGAGAGGGGAAAACATATACGCAGGTGCAAATATTATAGGCTGTTCATCTACAATGATCTCCAATGCTTTAAAATGGACAAAAAAAAAAAAAACAAAAAAAAGACACGTGGAAGAAAACGGAAAACAATCAAAATGGATAGAAGAATAACCAGAATGGCAAAGGCTCACCCACTGATCAGCTCCAGGATGATCAAAGACAGTCTGGAGTTACCTGTAAGTGCTGTGACAGTTAGAAGATGCCTGTGTGAAGCTAATTTATTTGCAAGAATCCCCCACAAAGTTTATGTATGTGTGCGCGCCAAATAAAAATTAAATTCAAATTCAAACTAGGACTGCAAGCAGTCATATACGGGCCCTCATTCCACGCGACCGCCTACCCAGGGCAGTGTGTTCCCTTGTGACCAGATGTGGGCATGTGCGTACAGGGGCAACCACTCATCCCACAGTTCAAATTTCAAGCAAATCACACAACGCATGAAGGAGTTATGACATGTTGATGGTTCATCCACTAGGGGGCGCTCAGTGTACAACCAGAGGGGCCAAGTGTGTTCAGGGGCCAACCGTCATCATACATGTGAAGTTTCAAGTCAATCAAGCAAAGCATGAAGGAGTCATCATGACTTGATGTTCCATGGCGAAGAGTCAAAATGGCGGCACCATAGCGGCCACACCCTTCAACATAGAGAAAAGCTTTCGATAAGTTTTGATCAGTATCGTCTCTGGATGATCTGGAAGAAATTTGAAGTGCATTGGACAAAATCCCAAGGAGGAGTTCGTTCAAATATAACGTGTGGAAATCACCCCAAAATGACCAGAAAATTCAAAATGGCCGACTTCCTGTTTGGAGTAGACCTATGGTGCAAGAGACTTTTTTGTACCTCTATGCAAGTCACATGTGTACCAATTTTCATCTCCCTACTCCAAAAAAACCCCTATGCAGAGGGTTTTTGAAAGTTTCAAGTGGGCGCTATTGAGGCATTTTGCCCCGCCCATGGGCGACGCCCCTATGAATTGTAAGAGGTTGTCGTGCTTGACCTGTGTATCAATTTTCATGATGATGTGACCAAATTAAAGCCGTCAAAAGGAATAACGTAATTTCATGGCGAATGGGCAATATTCGGCACGCCGCCACACGGACGCCGTTACTCGTAACTTCACGGCGTTCATCGCCGACGTTCACCAACTTGTTCTGCATGTTTTAGAAGTGGAATGAAGTTGATTGGGTTAAGTATGTGTCATCAGGAGCTCTTAATGTAAAAATAGGACGAGTTCATTCAAATGTAAGTGTAGTGGAAATGGCCAAAATTTGCTCAAAATCGAAACTTAAAATCAAAATGGCCGACTTCCTGTCAATATTTCACCATGACAGTAAGAGACTTTTTTGTGTGTCCTGGCATGGTAAATATGTGTACCGAATTTCGTGAGGCTACGACGAAAAAAGCCGAATGCGGAGGGGTTTTTGAAAATTTCTAGAGGGCGCTATTTCGTGATTTCGCTGCGACCATGTGGGGGACCCCCAAAATATCAAAATTCAGATAGGACCGGACAATCTTGCAATGTTTGGTGAGTTTGTTTTGCATGTTTTCGATGTGGAATGAAGTTGATTGGGTTAAGTATGTGACATCAGGACCTCTTAAAGTAAAAATAGGACATTTCTCGCCACCACCGGGGGGCGCTATGGCGCAGGTGGGAACTTAAGATATGTAGACGTTCAGGGCGGAGCCCTCATCATGTCCAGCAAGTTTGAAGGATCTACAATGAAGTATACTCAACAAAAATATAAACGCAACACTTTTGGTTTTGCTCCCATTTTGTATGAGATGAACTCAAAGATCTAAAACTTTTTCCACATACACAATATCACCATTTCCCTCAAATATTGTTCACAAACCAGTCTAAATCTCTGATAGTGAGCACTTCTCCTTTGCTGAGATAATCCATCCCACCTCACAGGTGTGCCATATCAAGATGCTGATTAGACACCATGATTAGTGCACAGGTGTGCCTTAGACTGCCCACAATAAAAGGCCACTCTGAAAGGTGCAGTTTTATCACACAGCACAATGCCACAGATGTCGCAAGATTTGAGGGAGCGTGCAATTGGCATGCTGACAGCAGGAATGTCAACCAGAGCTGTTGCTCGTGTATTGAATGTTCATTTCTCTACCATAAGCCGTCTCCAAAGGCGTTTCAGAGAATTTGACAGTACATCCAACCAGCCTCACAACCGCAGACCACGTGTAACCACACCAGCCCAGGATCTCCACATCCAGCATGTTCACCTCCAAGATCGTCTGAGACCAGCCACTCGGACAGCTGCTGAAACAATCGGTTTGCATAACCAAAGAATTTCTGCACAAACTGTCAGAAACCGTCTCAGGGAAGCTCATCTGCATGCTCATCGTCCTCATCGGGGTCTCGACCTGACTCCAGTTCGTCGTCGCAACTTCGCACAGCCATTGAAGAGGAGTGGACCAACATTCCACAGGCCACAATTGACAACCTGATCAACTCTATGCGAAGGAGATGTGTTGCACTGCATGAGGCAAATGGTGGTCACACCAGATACTGACTGGTATCCCCCCCCCAATAAAACAAAACTGCACCTTTCAGAGTGGCCTTTTATTGTGGGCAGTCTAAGGCACACCTGTGCACTAATCATGGTGTCTAATCAGCATCTTGATATGGCACACCTGTGAGGTGGGATGGATTATCTCAGCAAAGGAGAAGTGCTCACTATCACAGATTTAGACTCGTTTGTGAACAATATTTGAGGGAAATGGTGATATTGTGTATGTGGAAAAAGTTTTAGATCTTTGAGTTCATCTCATACAAAATGGGAGCAAAACCAAAAGTGTTGCGTTTATATTTTTGTTGAGTGTATGTGGGCGTGACAGCTTTTCGAGGTGAAATGGCGTGCTCCAAAAAGCTTGCCAAAGTTTGACAACCAGTAGCAGCCACGCCTTTTGACTTAATTAGAATCTTTTGATAACTTTTGATCACCATTGTGTTGTGATGATTTTGACCAAATTTGAAGACAATGGGATGCGCAATTACAATAGGGTCCTCGTAGGACATTGCCTACTCGGGCCCTAATAATAAACAGCGCAATTACAATAGGGTCCTCCTAGGACGTTGCCTACACGGGTCCTAATAATAAATAATAATAATAATAAACAGCGCAATTACAATAGGCTCCTCGTAGGACGTTGCCTACTCGGGCCCTAATAATAATAATAAACAGCGCAATTACAATAGGGTCCTCGTAGGACGTTGCCTACTCGGGCCCTAATAATAATAATAAACAGCGCGATTACAATAGGGTCCTCGTAGGACGTTGCCTACTCGGGCCCTAATAATAATAATAAACAGCGCAATTACAATAGGGTCCTCGTAGGACATTGCCTACTCGGGCCCTAATAATAATAATAAACAGCGCAATTACAATAGGGTCCTCGTAGGACGTTGCCTACTCGGGCCCTAATAATAAACAGCGCAATTACAATAGGGTCCTCGTAGGACGTTGCCTATTCGGGCCCTAATAATAATAATAAACAGCGCAATTACAATAGGGTCCTCGTAGGACATTGCCTACTCGGGCCCTAAATATTTGCTGTTATTTGTGTGAGTACGCATGTCAACTGGTCTGAACTGGTTTTATCTGATCAGGAAGTCCAGCAAACAAAGGTGTTATGTTCCACCAGGTACCGGACAACTGCCGGGCCAAAGACAAGGGGCAGGGTCTCCCCTCTGTCTACCTGAGCCAATAAGGTCAGGTGTTGTGGGAATTAAAAACCCACTCACTGTCCCACCTACATCGTCTTTCCTAAAAAAAAAACAAACAAAAAAAAACGTTGGCTTTGTTTGGGGTCTCTCTCAGACACGGAGCCTCTCTGCAGCCTGCGTGGCGGGGTGACAGCCAATCAGAGCAGAACGGCACCATGGCGTTATCACCTCTTTGTCATACATTCTGTAAAAGCCAATGAGAAATAAACACTTCTGAAATGGAAAACGCAGTTTTTGTAACCCGGTAACACCTCTGGAAGGATTTCCAAGACATACGTGTTTCAATGTGTTTCATTAATATTGCTTTCTTTGTTAATCACTGAATTGCTAAAGTAGTTATATTCACTACATTGATTGATTGATACATATATATTCACTATATTCACTGAACTGTTTAAGTAATCATCAAACTGCTCACAAGATGATCTTTGACTCAGTGAGAGGGCAGACTGTTTTGCTGAGATCATGTTTTTTCTGAGCGCAGATGTGCGTCTTTAATTAACGGGTCAGCCTTGAGGGAAAAGCGGTGTGACTGGCACAATGGTTCAGGGCTGAACATTGTTATCGGAGGACTAGGAGACTGGAGGCTTAAAGCCATAACAGTTTTCATATCAACGTGAGACCAGACTCTGTGTCTTTTCCTTGTTTTGTCCTTTATGCTTGTATGTAACTTTATTCAATAAATATGAGAGGCAGATCGGTGGGGCCCTTCAGAGCTGACGACGGTTGGTGATGAGGGTTAAGCTTGTTTGCTCTCTCCTGATCAGGAAAAGAAATTCAGTGTCTCCTGCGTGATTTCTGTGTTAAATGAGTTGTTCTTTTCAGGTCCAACTCTGAACAACTCTGACAATTATATTTGGAAATAAGCCCAGCCCATCTTAAGTAGAAATTTATTATTGAATGATGTCGAAATTGAAATGGTAACTGAAACTAAGTTTCTTGGCGTTTTTAATCGATGACAAACTAAGTTGGAAAACTCATAAATTATGTTAAATCCAAAATCTCAAAGGTCATCGAGATTTTGTACAAAGTACAATACTTCCTTCCCCAGCATTCGCTGGTTATATCATTCTTTGCATGTTCCATACAGGACTTACTGCATTGAGGTTTGGGGAAATACATATAAAACAAAAATAAATCCAGTATTTCTGTTACAAAAGAAAGCTATGAGTGTTAGAAGTTAAAAAAAAAATAATATCAGGAGCCAACAAATCCATTGTTTGCACCTTTTGAAATTTTGAGACTGGGTTGATTATTTTAGGATACAGTTCATGTATACAGTTAAAAATGAACTCTTACCTCAACATGACAACTGTTTAAAATGGAGTTATCTGAGAGGAATTTCAGTATTTGTCTGCTTAAAGTATCGTACTACTGTAAAAAGTCATTGTGTATCTGTTAAAGGGGTTAAAATCTGGAATGACTGCCCTCATAGAAATTATCTAGTACTTTGGCTGGCCTGAAAAGATCTTATAAAAATAACAAAATTGCTTATTATAATACAATAAATTAGATAAATTGTTTTTGTTTCTGTTCTTCTGTTTCATCTGTGCATCATACTGCTGATTGTTCTGCTATGTTCGGATGTATGGTGTGTTGCTTAATCTACAACCCTTTTTGCTCGTCGTATTATCCTTTCTTTTTTGTAGTTGCCGTTATGCGTGCATATGCAGTAGTGTTCAGAATAATAGTAGTACTATGTGACTAAAAAGATTAATCCAGGTTTTGAGTATATTTCTTATTGTTACATGGGAAACAAGGTACCAGTAGATTCAGTAGATTCTCACAAATCCAACAAGACCAAGCATTCATGATATGCACACTCTTAAGGCTATGAAATTGGGCTATTAGTAAAAAAAAAAAAAAAAAGTAGAAAAGGGGGTGTTCACAATACTAGTAGTGTGGCATTCAGTCAGTGAGTTCGTCAGTTTTGTGGAACAAACAGGTGTGAATCAAGTGTCCCCTATTTAAGGATGAAGCCAGCACCTGTTGAACATGCTTTTCTCTTTGAAAGCCTGAGGAAAATGGGACGTTCAAGACATTGCTCAGAAGAACAGCGTAGTTTGATTAAAAAGTTGATTGGAGAGGGGAAAACATATACGCAGGTGCAAAATATTATAGGCTGTTCATCTACAATGATCTCCAATGCTTTAAAATGGACAAAAAAAAAAAAACAAAAAAAAGACACGTGGAAGAAAACGGAAAACAATCAAAATGGATAGAAGAATAACCAGAATGGCAAAGGCTCACCCACTGATCAGCTCCAGGATGATCAAAGACAGTCTGGAGTTACCTGTAAGTGCTGTGACAGTTAGAAGATGCCTGTGTGAAGCTAATTTATTTGCAAGAATCCCCCACAAAGTTTATGTATGTGTGCGCGCCAAATAAAAATTAAATTCAAATTCAAACTAGGACTGCAAGCAGTCATATACGGGCCCTCATTCCACGCGACCGCCTACCCAGGGCAGTGTGTTCCCTTGTGACCAGATGTGGGCATGTGCGTACAGGGGCAACCACTCATCCCACAGTTCAAATTTCAAGCAAATCACACAACGCATGAAGGAGTTATGACATGTTGATGGTTCATCCACTAGGGGGCGCTCAGTGTACAACCAGAGGGGCCAAGTGTGTTCAGGGGCCAACCGTCATCATACATGTGAAGTTTCAAGTCAATCAAGCAAAGCATGAAGGAGTCATCATGACTTGATGTTCCATGGCGAAGAGTCAAAATGGCGGCACCATAGCGGCCACACCCTTCAACATAGAGAAAAGCTTTCGATAAGTTTTGATCAGTATCGTCTCTGGATGATCTGGAAGAAATTTGAAGTGCATTGGACAAAATCCCAAGGAGGAGTTCGTTCAAATATAACGTGTGGAAATCACCCCAAAATGACCAGAAAATTCAAAATGGCCGACTTCCTGTTTGGAGTAGACCTATGGTGCAAGAGACTTTTTTGTACCTCTATGCAAGTCACATGTGTACCAATTTTCATCTCCCTACTCCAAAAAAACCCCTATGCAGAGGGTTTTTGAAAGTTTCAAGTGGGCGCTATTGAGGCATTTTGCCCCGCCCATGGGCGACGCCCCTATGAATTGTAAGAGGTTGTCGTGCTTGACCTGTGTATCAATTTTCATGATGATGTGACCAAATTAAAGCCGTCAAAAGGAATAACGTAATTTCATGGCGAATGGGCAATATTCGGCACGCCGCCACACGGACGCCGTTACTCGTAACTTCACGGCGTTCATCGCCGACGTTCACCAACTTGTTCTGCATGTTTTAGAAGTGGAATGAAGTTGATTGGGTTAAGTATGTGTCATCAGGAGCTCTTAATGTAAAAATAGGACGAGTTCATTCAAATGTAAGTGTAGTGGAAATGGCCAAAATTTGCTCAAAATCGAAACTTAAAATCAAAATGGCCGACTTCCTGTCAATATTTCACCATGACAGTAAGAGACTTTTTTGTGTGTCCTGGCATGGTAAATATGTGTACCGAATTTCGTGAGGCTACGACGAAAAAAGCCGAATGCGGAGGGGTTTTTGAAAATTTCTAGAGGGCGCTATTTCGTGATTTCGCTGCGACCATGTGGGGGACCCCCAAAATATCAAAATTCAGATAGGACCGGACAATCTTGCAATGTTGGTGAGTTTGTTTTGCATGTTTTCGATGTGGAATGAAGTTGATTGGGTTAAGTATGTGACATCAGGACCTCTTAAAGTAAAAATAGGACATTTCTCGCCACCACCGGGGGGCGCTATGGCGCAGGTGGGAACTTAAGATATGTAGACGTTCAGGGCGGAGCCCTCATCATGTCCAGCAAGTTTGAAGGATCTACAATGAAGTATACTCAACAAAAATATAAACGCAACACTTTTGGTTTTGCTCCCATTTTGTATGAGATGAACTCAAAGATCTAAAACTTTTTCCACATACACAATATCACCATTTCCCTCAAATATTGTTCACAAACCAGTCTAAATCTCTGATAGTGAGCACTTCTCCTTTGCTGAGATAATCCATCCCACCTCACAGGTGTGCCATATCAAGATGCTGATTAGACACCATGATTAGTGCACAGGTGTGCCTTAGACTGCCCACAATAAAAGGCCACTCTGAAAGGTGCAGTTTTATCACACAGCACAATGCCACAGATGTCGCAAGATTTGAGGGAGCGTGCAATTGGCATGCTGACAGCAGGAATGTCAACCAGAGCTGTTGCTCGTGTATTGAATGTTCATTTCTCTACCATAAGCCGTCTCCAAAGGCGTTTCAGAGAATTTGACAGTACATCCAACCAGCCTCACAACCGCAGACCACGTGTAACCACACCAGCCCAGGATCTCCACATCCAGCATGTTCACCTCCAAGATCGTCTGAGACCAGCCACTCGGACAGCTGCTGAAACAATCGGTTTGCATAACCAAAGAATTTCTGCACAAACTGTCAGAAACCATCTCAGGGAAGCTCATCTGCATGCTCATCGTCCTCATCGGGGTCTCGACCTGACTCCAGTTCGTCGTCGCAACTTCGCACAGCCATTGAAGAGGAGTGGACCAACATTCCACAGGCCACAATTGACAACCTGATCAACTCTATGCGAAGGAGATGTGTTGCACTGCATGAGGCAAATGGTGGTCACACCAGATACTGACTGGTATCCCCCCCCCAATAAAACAAAACTGCACCTTTCAGAGTGGCCTTTTATTGTGGGCAGTCTAAGGCACACCTGTGCACTAATCATGGTGTCTAATCAGCATCTTGATATGGCACACCTGTGAGGTGGGATGGATTATCTCAGCAAAGGAGAAGTGCTCACTATCACAGATTTAGACTCGTTTGTGAACAATATTTGAGGGAAATGGTGATATTGTGTATGTGGAAAAAGTTTTAGATCTTTGAGTTCATCTCATACAAAATGGGAGCAAAACCAAAAGTGTTGCGTTTATATTTTTGTTGAGTGTATGTGGGCGTGACAGCTTTTCGAGGTGAAATGGCGTGCTCCAAAAAGCTTGCCAAAGTTTGACAACCAGTAGCAGCCACGCCTTTTGACTTAATTAGAATCTTTTGATAACTTTTGATCACCATTGTGTTGTGATGATTTTGACCAAATTTGAAGACAATGGGATGCGCAATTACAATAGGGTCCTCGTAGGACATTGCCTACTCGGGCCCTAATAATAAACAGCGCAATTACAATAGGGTCCTCCTAGGACGTTGCCTACACGGGTCCTAATAATAAATAATAATAATAATAAACAGCGCAATTACAATAGGCTCCTCGTAGGACGTTGCCTACTCGGGCCCTAATAATAATAATAAACAGCGCAATTACAATAGGGTCCTCGTAGGACGTTGCCTACTCGGGCCCTAATAATAATAATAAACAGCGCGATTACAATAGGGTCCTCGTAGGACGTTGCCTACTCGGGCCCTAATAATAATAATAAACAGCGCAATTACAATAGGGTCCTCGTAGGACATTGCCTACTCGGGCCCTAATAATAATAATAAACAGCGCAATTACAATAGGGTCCTCGTAGGACGTTGCCTACTCGGGCCCTAATAATAAACAGCGCAATTACAATAGGGTCCTCGTAGGACGTTGCCTATTCGGGCCCTAATAATAATAATAAACAGCGCAATTACAATAGGGTCCTCGTAGGACATTGCCTACTCGGGCCCTAAATATTTGCTGTTATTTGTGTGAGTACGCATGTCAACTGGTCTGAACTGGTTTTATCTGATCAGGAAGTCCAGCAAACAAAGGTGTTATGTTCCACCAGGTACCGGACAACTGCCGGGCCAAAGACAAGGGGCAGGGTCTCCCCTCTGTCTACCTGAGCCAATAAAGTCAGGTGTTGTGGGAATTAAAAACCCACTCACTGTCCCACCTACATCGTCTTTCCTAAAAAAAAAACAAACAAAAAAAACGTTGGCTTTGTTTGGGGTCTCTCTCAGACACGGAGCCTCTCTGCAGCCTGCGTGGCGGGGTGACAGCCAATCAGAGCAGAACGGCACCATGGCGTTATCACCTCTTTGTCATACATTCTGTAAAAGCCAATGAGAAATAAACACTTCTGAAATGGAAAACGCAGTTTTTGTAACCCGGTAACACCTCTGGAAGGATTTCCAAGACATTTCACAGACATCAGCGTGCACACCAACTTCCGCTCTTGTCAAAAGCTCATGTTCACGCACACGCACGCCCTCCTGGAGACACCATTAAAACAGTTTATGATTGATTGGATTTATTGAACATGTACAAATTGTACATGACAATAGGATCTTAATTAAACAACAGCAAATTATAAAGAAGACAACGCTCACACGGCCGAGTGTATGTTAGCATTATGTTACATTTAACAATTGCAACTCTTTAAAATAAGGTCATGTTGAATCATTACTAAAAGTAATCTAACACTGCTCACATAGTTAGCTAGCTAACGTTACACATGACGCACAAAACCAGAGTCGCACATCTATACAGTTACTTATCGATGATTATGAGCGTCTTTGGAGCTGGATTAGGACGGGTTATTATGATACCTGGATTAAGATGCATTACGTTATTAAGTAGCTAACACTGAGGTTACAACACTTTAAAAGAATAAGACTTTTAAAGACCAGTGCCAGTCAGAATAAGATTTAAACCCTTTACAATTATTTTTTTCTTTGGGGGATAAATGGTTGAGCGTTCAGGACAAATGCCAAAATATTTATTGGAACATAGAACATAGTTACTGGTTTAAACCACGCTGCAAAATCTCTGCCAAGAAGCCAATTTTCATTCAATTGACATTTCTCCATGTCCTCACATACACATCTAGCTAGCTGAAACTGTCTCCGTGCTGAGCGTTTCAGTGATAAACTAAGCTTGTTCCACTATCTGGTTTTAAGTGAATCTATAATGCGTCTCAAAAAAAAAAAAAAAAAAAGTACCCAAAAGTATTTTGACAGCACAGAAAAAACAATCAATATGATCAGACATTTTCTGCATGTGGCTGAAGCACGTCATTTTTCTCCCCAATGCAGTTTTTAGTTCAGTCTTTCCTTTGTGATGTTTTAACCCTTTACCTTTTACACCAGATGATCAATATAACCTCCTCGTCTGAAGTTTCCGAAGAAACAAATCATCCGTCTCCTTTTTTCCGGAAAACCACAGAGCAAATTCAAGTCTCCTTGCCATTTGCTGGGGAGTTAGTTCACTCTGAGACTGAATTTTGTTTGGAAAGAGATGCAGGTCAACTGTTAGGATTCATTGCACAGAACTCCAAGATATTTGTTCTCTGAATTAGGGTCAACTGCAGCATTTTTCCTGGACTTTAATGTTTTGCAGAACAAACTTTAGGGTTCTTGAAATGAGGAAAACATTATTTCCCAGTAAAACCATTTTCTGGTATTCACATTTCAGAGTACTTTTGGGTACATTTTATTCCTAGACACCCTACACACGCACACGATTTCTCGTATCTCAGCTGTCACGAGAACCCGTTAGCTTCCAACAGTCTCGTGACGGCCTGTGACTGAATGAAGTGTGAATATACTTCCTGCCCACAGTGGGTGTGGCTCTGCCTTCCACTGAAACAATCTTTTTTTTTTTAATCAGGCAATGCTCTAATTGGGTCATGTTCCTGAGTCACTTTATATGTAGCTGATGATGCTAATATGCTAACATCAGAATTGTATTGTTCCATGTAAACAGTGACAACACTGGCATGTTAACATGCTAACCGGTGTGTCATTAGCACTCTGTGCTAATGTAGTCCTTCCCTCAAGCTACATTTAAATGGCGGGAACAAAAAGCACGTCATAGATGGCCGACAGGTATGGAAGCCAATCAGGAAGTGAGCTCTCAAAGGAAGTCGCGTTTAAGAAAAATCACAGGTTTAATTCCTGCAAACTACTTTTTCTTCTTCACCATTTCAGTCATTCACTCAGTAGTCTCAAGTGCGCCTCCTTTTGGCTCCTCCTGGACTTGCAGGGTTGGACATAGTCAGCATCTTTTCTGCTACCCGACTCCTCTTCCTCTTCTCTGCCTCCTTCCCTCCTCCGTCGCCTCCTTTGTCCTTTTCTCGTTCCCTCTCCTTGTCACGGCTGCTGTTGGATCTCTCAGCCAACTTCATGGAGGAATTACTGCCTGAGAGACAAAAAACTTTATTCACACACGGGACGACAAAAACTACAAGTGCCATGCACTGATGAGCACGGCGCATTAGGCCTCAGACACACCACGTCTTCTAGTCTGTAAAATACTCAGAGAAATCCTATATTTTTACAGAGTACTTCTTACAACACTTCAAACCCAAACTCTGCTTTGTATTGTGGTGCGTTGGACGTGTGGCGAGGTGAAACCATGCTGCAGCTGAATGAATGAATGAATCTCTGCAGTCTTTAGTGTAATTTTCGCTAAATCACAAAATGTGCTCACAGATGACTGACAGCATTTACACTGAAAATGTGACTTAACATTTTCATTTGGGACTTTTTTTTTTTTTAATAATCTCTATCTTACGCCAGGTTTGTGACCCACAGACTTTGGTCAATCTGTTTTTGGCAACACAACAGTTCATCCACATGAATAAATGTGGATTTTCAATAAAGAGCTGAAGAATTTTCTGAAAGAAAAAAAAAAAAAAAAAAAAGCTCTTCATTTTTTTCAGAATTAAAGCCAATTGTATTTTTCTGCACAGTGTTCTAGACAAATTGTCTCATACTCAAACAGATTCTTCTGAACATTTTGATATTCAACACATGGCTGACATTCCAGCACACAAAGTACCTTAAAATGGGGAGCAGCTAATGGTACGGGGGGGGGGGGGGGGGGGGGGGCAAGGGTTAAACATGTTCTATCTGCCATTTTATATTTGGTCTGAGCTGCACTGAGCCCCGTGTTCTCAAAGGAACCTTCCTGTAGCTCCTCTGTTACACCAACAAACAGCTGGAGTCAGACTCAACTTGGCTGAGGGCATAAGAAGGACTTTAACGTTTCAAGTTGTCACTTTTTGGCCCTGATTGGGGCGTTGATCCCATTCCCCCCCCCCCCCCCTTTTCTTTTTTCCACCATCTACTCCAGTTTTGATTTAGTACTTGTTTATTTTCATGATATGTTTATTCTAAGTTCTACTTTGCTTTGCCACTTTATTTCTGTTACTTTTACACTTTGGCCACATGTTCAGTTCCATTCTAGTTTCCTTCAGCTGGTTGTGTTTGCATTATTGATCACTAGTTTATCACTTGTTTATTTTGCTGTTCTCATTTGTGATATCAGTTATGCTGTCATGTTGGGTTTTGTTTTCTGTCGTCATGTACAACCCCAATTCCAATGAAGTTGGGACATTGTGTGAAAGGTAAATAAAAACAGAATACAATGATTTGCAAATCCTCTTCAACCTACAACCCCTGGCAAAAATTATGGAATCACCGGCCTCAGAGGATGTTCATTCAGTTGTTTAATTTTGTAGAAAAAAAAGCAGATCACAGACATGACACAAAACTAAAGTCATTTCAAATGGCAACTTTCTGGCTTTAAGAAACACTATAAGAAATCAAGAAAAAAAAGATTGTGGCAGTCAGTAACGGTTACTTTTTTATACCAAGCAGAGGAAAAAAAAATATGGAATCACTCAATTCTGAGGAAAAAATTATGGAATCACCCTGTAAATTTTCATCCCCCAAATTAACACCTGCATCAAATCAGATCTGCTCATTGACATTGACCCTATGCCATGACATTGACCCTATGTGTCTTTTTGCAAGGAATGTTTTTGCAGTTTTTGCTCTATGGCAAGATGCATTATCATCTTGAAAAATGATATCATCCCCAAACATCCTTTCAATTGTCCAAAATATCAACATAAACTTGTGCATTTATTGATGATGTAATGACAGCCATCTCACCAGTGCCTTTACCTGACATGCAGCCCCATATCATCAATGACTGTGGAAATTTACATGTTCTCTTCAGGCAGTCATCTTTAGAAATCTCATTGGAAAGGCACCAAACAAAAGTTCCAGCATCATCACCTTGCCCAATGCAGATTCGAGATTCATCACTGAATATGACTTTCATCCAGTCATCCACAGTCCACAATTGCTTTTCCTTAGCCCACTGTAACCTTGTTTTTTTCTGTTTAGGTGTTAATGATGCCTTTCGTTTAGCTTTTCTGTATGTAAATCCCATTTCCTTTAGGCGGTTTCTTACAGTTCGGTCACAGACGTTGACTCCAGTTTCCTCCCATTCGTTCCTCATTTGTTTTGTTGTACATTTTTCGATTTTTGAGACATATTGCTTTAAGTTTTCTGTCTTGACGCTTTGTCTTCCTTGGTCTACCAGTATGTTTGCCTTTAACAACCTTCCCATGTTTGTATTTGGTCCAGAGTTTAGACACAGCTGACTGTGAACAACCAACATCTTTTGCAACATTGCGTGATGATTTACTCTCTTTTAAGAGTTTGATAATCCTCTCCTTTGTTTCAATTGACATCTCTCGTGTTGGAGCCATGATTCATGTCAGTCCACTTGGTGCAACAGCTCTCCAAGGTGTGTTCACTCCTTTTTAGATGCAGACCAACGAGCAGATCTGATATGATGCAGGTGTTAGTTTTGGGGATGAAAATTTACAGGGTGATTCCATAACTTTTTCCTCAGAATTGAGTGATTCCATATTTTTTTCCTCTGCATGGTCTAAAAAAGTAACCGTTACTGACTGCCACTATCTTTTTTTCTTGATTTCTTAGTGTTTCTTAAAGCCAGAAAGTTGCCATTTGAAATGACTTTAGTTTTGTGTCATGTCTGTGATCTGCTTTTTTTCTACAAAATTAAACAACTGAATGAACATCCTCCGAGGCCGGTGATTCCATAATTTTTGCCAGGGGTTGTATATTCAATTGAATACACAACAAAGACAAGATAAAAAAAAAGAAAAATAACTGGTCACATCTCAGGACTCTGAGGAAGATGTGACTCTCACATCGAAACCTTAGTCCCGTTGAACATTTTTTGCTTTCAGCACCTTATTAAATTTTCTGGCACTAATTCCTGTGTTGCACCAGTTACTTTTCTTTTTTACTAATTAGTCGTACTTAGTTGTACCAGATTTGTTTGTGCTATACAGAAGCGCGGTGAACTCTTTGTTTTTGCTCTACAAGATATTTAATGATCGAACTCAATCAAATTTTATTTATAAAGCCCTTTTACAACACACAAGGTACACAAAGTGCTTTCCATTAAAATCAAACAAGGAAAAGACAGTGTGCATAAACAGTTAACATTCAAAAAATGAAATGCAAAATAAATAAATACACCATTACTGCTTAATAAGTATCAAAAGCCAGTCTGAACAAACGAGTTTTGAGTCGAGCTTTAAAAAGATCAAAGTCTGTCATGGTTCTCATGTCAGGGGGAAGTTTGTTCCAGAGTCTAGGCCCAGCAACAGAAAAAGCTCGAGCACCCAAGTGCTTACACCTGGTTCTTGGGACATCCAGTAAAAGCTGGTCTGTAGACCTTAAGGCCCTGGTTGTGTTACGAATACACAACAGTTCGGAAAGGTTAGAAGGGGCAAGACCGTTAAGAGCTTTAAAAACAAAGAGCAAAATTTTAAAATCAATTCTAAAAGAAACGGGGAGCCAATGAAGAGAATAAAGAACTGGAGTAATATGTTGGCGACGGGAAGTGTTTGTTAAAAAACGTGCAGCTGCATTTTGAACCAATTGAAGCCGTTTGAGAGACGACTGGGAAATCCCAACATAAAGTGCACTGCACTAATCGATCCTCGAACTGATAAAAGCATGAATCGTTTTCTCCAGGTCTGCACGGTTTAAAAAAGGTTTAACCTTTGCCAAGAGACGCAACTGATAAAAACTGGTCCTGACCACACTATCAATCTGCTTATCAAATCTGAAGGCACTGTCAAAGGTGACCCCGAGGTTTTTTTTTACAGTGGCTTTCAGTTTAGCAGGCAGGTGGTTAAAATCAGTGGCGCAATCGCCAAATAAAATACCTTCTGTCTTCTCATTTAAATGGAGAAAATTTTGACCTAGCCATAACTTTATATCTGCAATACAGTTGAGAGCTTGAAGAGCACCTGCTGTGTTCGGGATCACACGCAAATAAATCTGTAGATCGTTTGCATAACAGTGAAAAGCAAGATTGTGCCTGGCTACAATAGATCCCAGTGGCAACATGTACAATGAAAATAATAAAGGGCCAAGAATCGAGCCTTGAGGCACACCGCAAAACAAAGGCGCAACGGAGGAAGATAAATCACCGATCATTACAGAAAAAGTTCGGTTGGCTAGGTACGATTTAAACCATTTCAGTGCTGTACCACGAATACCAACACAATGGTTAAGTCGTGATAAAAGAATAGAATGATCGACCGTATTGAATGCCGCTGTCAAATCCAACATTACTGAAATAACAGGGCACTTGGTATCAACGGACAACAGAACATTTTTATCCAGATTTGGCTTTTTAAGAAGTGGTCTCACTATTGCATGTTTAAAAGAGTTCGGGACACACCCTGAGCTAAGACAAGTGTTCATTATAACCAAGCGGGATGACCCAACAGTGGTGAGCACCTCTTTCAACAATCTAGTTGGAAAAACATCCAAAGGGCAGTTTGTAGGTCTCATTTTGTTAACAATATCAGTGAGGGATGTAAGGGGATCAGTTCAAAGTGATCAAACACAGCAGAATGCAAAGCCATCTCAGGCTGGCTTTGGCTAATGCTGCAGCTGCTCAGCACTCTTACACAGTTCACTATCAACAAAAAAGTGCAGAAAGTCCTAGCAAGTGGAAACGGTGGCATCAGCCAGAGGAGAGATGTGCGGGTTCACAACCGAGTTAATTATGTTAAACAAAACACGAGGGCAGTGTCCACTTGTAAAAATAATTTTAGAGAGAAATTCAGATTTAGCCTCTTTCACAGATACTGGGCGAGACTATCTCTCAGTATCTCCAGTGATACGTGCAATCTGTCTTTTTTCCAACGATGCTCAGCCTGTCTGCGGTGCTGGCTTAGGGCTCGGGTTGTGTCATTTAGCCAAGGATCAGCCTTAGTCCTGGTGGATCTGTGTTGAAGAGGAGCGATGATGTCCAGAATCCCAGTGCACACAGCATAGAAGGATGACAGAAGACTCTCTGGGCATTCAGGATAAGTATCTCCATTTGAAGCAGAAAAGTTAGAATCCACAAAAGCAGCAGTAAACTCTCCAGCTGTAGAAGAGGTAATAATGCGCCGACAGGAACCCGGGACAGGAGGGTTGCTTGCAGGTGGAGGTGCAAGAACATTAAAAGTAATAGGGAACTGATCTGAGACGGGGATTTCAGAAATTTCAACCAGTGACACAGAGAGCCCTTGGGAAATAATTAAATCCAAACGATGTCCATCTCTAATGTTAAGGTTTATCCACAGACTGAGTTAAGTCAAATGACTCCAAAAGACGTATAAAATCAACAGCCAGCTTGTCAGATGGACAGCAAACGTGGATATTAAAATCTCCACAAATAAGGAGTTGATCATATTTAGGGGCCACCTCGGCCAAGAACTCCGAAAACTCCTGAATAAAGTCTTTATTAAATTTAGGTGGACGGTAGACAACAGCACATAGGATAGGGCAGTCAAGCTCCATTGTGAATAACTGTACTTCAAAACAGGAATAGTTATTCACATACACAGATTTACATGTAAATTTGTCCCTAAAGACTGCAGCAACTCTGCCTCCTCTTCCAGTAGCTCTCGGTGCGCTGAGGAAAGAGCAGCAAGGGGGGAGGAGTTCAGTGAACATGAGAGCAAATGATGAGAGCAAAATGCAGCGGCGTGTAGTTTGTTTTCTTGGAACTACAAGCATCAGGGCGGAGATTTTCCAACACGGAGCTCCATCTGCAGATGCTGACTCGCTGCGGGTGGCTGGGACAGTAGCCAGCATATGGGACAGCTGATCAAAGCCAGCTAACCTCTGAGGAACACCGCACGGTGAAATCAGCGAACTCCAGGGAATCCAAAAAAGGTCGCAATGATTCTGCGCCAGGTAGGCTCTCAATCGAACAAGCCAACCACTTCGTTTCCCCCGCTTTCTGTGGCGGCTTCTACGGAACAGGGGGCTGTGTAGACACCACAGGTCATGGGGCACAGAGGCCAGAAGAAGTGGAGGAGTCTGTGATTGTCCTCTAAAGTCATAGATCGTCGACTTTATCACAGAATCGTTAATATTCAGTAGTGTCTGGCGATCATACATCAGCAGTGATGAGATATTCTTCACAAACAGCGATATAAGCAAAACACACAGCAGAGGTGGACGACAAGCCATATCCAGTGGCGCCATCTTGAACTGATAAACTTTGTTTTTTGTGCAAATATTTGCTCATTTTGAAATGGATGCCTGCAACACATTTAAAAAAAAAAAAAAACTTGGATAGTGGCAACTAAAGACTGGGAAAGTTGATGAATGCTCAAAGAACACCTGTTTGGAACATTCCAAAAGTGAACAGGTTAATTGGGAACAGGTGAGTGTCATGATTGGGTATAAAAGGAGTATCCCCAAAAAGCTCAGCCATTCGCAAGCAAAGATGGGGTGAGGATCACCACTTTGTGAACAACTGCGAGAAAAAAAAAAAAAAAAAAGTCCAATTGCAAGGAATTTAGGAATTCCATCATCTACAGTCCATAATATAATCAGAAGATTCAGAGAATCTGGAGAACCTTCTACATGTAAGTGGCAAGGCCGAAAACCAACATTTAATCCCTGTGACCTTTGATCCCTCAGGCGGCACTGCGTTAAAAACAGACATCATTGTGTAGAGGATCTTACCGCGTGTGCTCAGGAACAGTTTGTTGCTACATCTATAAGTGCAAGTTAAAATTATACCATGCAAAGCAAAAGCCAAACATCAACAACATCCAGAAACGCTGCCGCCTTCTCTGGGCCCGAGCTCATTTGAAATGGACAGACGTAAAGTGGAAAAGTGTGTTGTGGTCTGATGAGTCCACATTTCAAATTGTTTTTGGAAATCATGAACGTTATGTCCTCTGGACAAAAGAGGAAAAAGACCATCCAGATTGTTACCAGTGCAAATTTCAAAAGCCAGCATCTGTTTTGTTTTTGTTTTTTTGCCAGCTTGCACTCGACCAAGACGGACGCACTTTTCTCTTCTCCCTCCCTCCTTATCTTTCCTGCTTTTGTGGCATGTTGTCTGTGAGGCTGCAGCTTTGCTCTTCTGGAAACGACAAAAATGGATCTGTTAAAGTGGTCTCTGAACGCAATTGACACTATTTTTTCTACAAGACCTTCGGGAGCGGAGGACCCGACCTGTCCTGCTGGGACGCATGTGATGGGTTACGTGATGGACTCGTGGAGGAGATGGCAGGTCATGTGCCTTTACATGCTTTCTGTGGAGGACGTTGAAGATGTGTACATATTCGGCTTGGTGGTGACCGGCTTTTTGATGTGTGGAGCGGGCACTCTGCTGGTTTACCAGAAAATCAAGAAAGTGGAAGCAGCTTTGATTGGTCGTTCCAAGCTGCCCTATATGATTGATTCGACTGGGAAGGCAGTGGCTGCGCAGTCGGCGGGGGTTAACCGCGCGTTGGATGACATCTCTAGGAAGATTGCAGCCCTGGAAACCCGCTATGACCATCTGTGAAGACCACATTCTACATTTCAGATGCATTGAGAGCCACTCTGTTCTCAGAACTGTGGAATCTTTCAGGCGTCTGTTAATCTGGCTATTCATTTGGCTTCCCCAAATACAGCTGCACTTCAAGGTCGCTGTGATAAGAAACCTCAGAAGAACAACACTTAAGCCTCGCTCCCTGGTCTTCCCCCCTCCCCTCAGCTTCTCCAGCTCTGACGCGAACTGTGGACTGTCCAGGACTTTCTCAGCCTGCGCAGGGCTGTTCCCTTCCCCCCCCAGACTGTCAGACAAGGCCGTCGACGGCGCCGAAACTGGCTGCCTTCCGGAGTGTTCTGATAAACTGGTCCTTTCAAATCTCGGTTGTCGTCCTGTGTCCTTGTTTTGTCTCTGTGATTATTGTTTTTTGTGCTGATGGAATTTTTTTTTCCCTCATTGCCGCTGTGTAATGCAGCGGCTATGAGGGGTTTTTTTTTTTCTTCTCCTTTTCCCTCGTGTTTTGCTTTCATATATATGTTTTATGTACTGGGCCGGCCTATGTGTTGTGTGTTATGTGTGTTGTTTGTTATGGGTCGGTGTTGGTTTGCTCAGCCCTGCTGTTGACCAAGGCAGGGATGTACATCTGGAGCTGGTCCCCGGGCGCCTAATGGCGACCTCTGCTCCTACTGGCAAATAGGATGGGTTAAATGCAGTAGCCACATTTCATTGTGCAGGAACGTTCTTCTGTTCTGTGCATATGACAATAAAATTTCCTTGATTCCTTGATCTGTGATGGTATGGGGGTGTGCTAGTGCCCATGGCATGGGCAACTTACACATCTGTGATGGCACCATCAATGCTGAAAAGTACATCCAGGTTTTGGAGCAACACATGCCGCCATCCAAGCAACGTCTTTTTCAGGAACATCCCTGCTTATTTCAGCAAGACAATGCTAAGCCACATTCTGCACGTGTTACAACAGCAGGGCTTCGTAGTAAAAGAGTGCAGCTACTAGACTGGCCTGGCTGCAGTCCAGACCCATTGAAAATGTGTGGCACATTATGAAGCACAAAATATGACAACGGAGACGCCGGACTGTTGAACAACTGAAGCCGTACATCAAGCAAGAATGGGAAAGAATTCCACCTACAAAGTTTCAACAATTAGTGTCCTCAGTTCCCAAATGCTTATTGAGTGTTGTTCGAAGGAAAGGTGATGTAACACAGTAGTAAATGTACCACTGTCCCAGTTTTTTTTTTAATGTGTTCCAGGCATCCATTTCAAAATGTTTGCATAAAAACAATAAAGTTTATCAGTTTGAACATTAAATATCTCGTCTTTGTGGTGTATTCAGTTGAATATAGGCTGAAGAGGATTTGCAAATCATTGTATTCTGTTTTTGTTGACATTTTACATAATGTCCCAACTTCACTGGAATTGGGGTTGTAGTCTCTGTTTTTCTTGTTGTTTTTCTTAGTCAGTTCCGGTTTAGTTTTGCTTTAGTATTTATTTTCTTATTTTTCTCTGTTCTGTTCCCATGTGGCTTTTCATCTTTACTTACATTCTGATGGTTGCTGTTAGTCCTCGTGTTCATGTCCTGTTCATAGTAGTGTTATAGTCTGTGCTCTGTTTCCGTTTGATCTTTGTTCTCCGTTTCCCTCTCACCCATCTGATTATGTTCATTCCACTGCACCTGCCTCGTGTTTTTGTCTCTCACTTTGATTCTGTCTACTTTGTGTTTTCATTCACTCACACTCTTGGCACCTGTTAGAGATCTTTGTATCTTACATCACTCCATTCCGCACTATTTTGCTCCTTGTATTATCTTTGTCCACCAGCCACACCCCTTTCTGGATTGTTCCTCACGTGAACCTAGTTTACACCTGTCTTATTTAAACACCTCCCAACCATCACTCCCCTGCCAGGTTGTTGCTGTCGTACACATTCCAGCCTCTCGTTCTCAGTCCTATCTTTGTCTTGCCGTGTTCCGTTTTTTTGCTCTGTTCTCCTCAACCACGTCTTTTGCCTCGTCCCTGAAAACTGTGTTTGCTCGTTTCATCGAACCCTGCCTGTACATGACTGCAGTTTTGCTTGACCCTGATTGTACCTCTGCTCCACTGCTTGATCACGTGTACCGAACCAGAGCCTGGAATAAAGACCACGATTTCTCTCACACCTAAGCCTAGTCTGGGAGTCTGCTTGGTGGGTCCAGCCGCTTTGGGTGCCTGGCAGCTGCCCGGCCTGACAAGTCAACAAAAATCTACAGTTCAGTCACACTCATGTTTGTCTTTAAACACTCTGCTGTCTGGATTTAAAATCATCATCCCTGAAATGACCTACGTTTAGAAACAAATAGAGACTTGGTGAAGGTTCTGGTACCTTCTTCATGAGTGGCTGGAGGTTCTCTGTCCATCCTGAAGTCATCTTTAGAGTCGTCTTCTGATGCCAGTTTACCTTCAAGGACAAACACACACTTGATGTGACTGCGCATAGAGACTCTGACACACTCCTGACGCGACTGGAACAGTGTTAGAAAACCAGTGGTGTCAGGAGTTGCTCTGCTGGACACTAAGAATATACGTCCACATTTAACGATACATGTCAAATTTAAAGGCAATAGTCTGTGCATAGCCTGCACGTGCACCAGCACATATGCCACCCCTGTATTTTACAGAACGTTACCATTCCAAATACAAATAAATTACGATATAGACAATGACTGGATAATTATTCAGTCGTCGTCTGCATCATGAGGGACTGCACGTGAAGGAGCAACGACTATACAGAAAAAGAGGGGGGGAAAAAAAAAAAAAAATCACAGAACACACGTTTTCAGTTTCTGTAATTTAGTAAATTTATGTGTGGATGCTGTCTGTCCATCCAAGTGACGAGCGCACACACACTGACCATCTACCAGATGGCAGTATGTCTATCGGATTATAACTACAGCTAAATGATGTGGGTTTTTTTTCTGGAGCAGTTAAAACAAAAAAATTCTGATACACTCTCTGGCCACTTTATTAGGTACACCATGCTAGTACCGGGTTGGACCCCTTTTGCCTTCAGAACGGCTGTAATACTTTGTGGCATAGATTCAACAAAATGTTGGAAATATTCCTCAGAGATGTTGCTCCATACACCGTCTGTCCTTTCTCCTTTGACATCAACAAAGCATTTTTGCCCACACAGCTGCCGCTCACTGGATACCTTCTCTTTTTCAGATCATTCTCTGTAAACCCTATAGATGGTTGTGTGTTTAAAATCCCAGTAGCTCAGCATTTTGAGAAATACTCAGACCAGCTTGTATGGCACCAACAACCATGCCACGTTCAAAATCACTTAAATCCTCTTTCTTTGCTCGCTTTGACCTTCCGCAAGTCCTCTTCACGAGTTGCTGCCATGTGATTGGCTCATCAGAGAGACCGTTGTACCTAATCAAGTGGCCGTTGAGTGTATCTATCAATATAAACATTGAGGTTTGATATTTTACAGTTTAAACATGAACTTTATTATAAATAACTATAAACATACATCACACTGCCTTCACTGTGATTGGCAGTCGCCGTGTCACATCCCATCCTAGCATTTGCATAAAAGACTTTTCCCTCTTCTTTGATGACTTCTTTGTCTATTTTGGTCCCACCTAGCCGACAGCGTAGCAACCGGTTGTCTCTGAAAAGCACTCTGACTAAAAATGAGTGACAGCTGGTGTTGTAGCTAAGGTGACCAAAGCGTGATGCTGGGCTGGTCCTCCACAGGACGCCAAACACAAAAAAATGTGACTTTCTTAAGGTGCTTCCTGACATAATTGTTCATCTTGATGAGAAAATGTTTTGTGCTAAATTTGATTTTGATACAACTGTTCTACCCACTGCAGAACATGGGGTGGAAATCACAATGTTTGAGCCTATCAGCGCCAACCAGCAACAGTAACATAGCTGCTGATAAATGAAACACAAACTGAAACAACGATCCTTTCTGCTTTAACTGACCACACAGCAGAAATAACAAAAGATCACGTGTCACTGTCCACCTGTTTGGTGGAAACAAACAGGCTACGGGGCGTTTGGATCTGATTTTCTTCACCTCTGGGAACTGACGTCAATGCCACTCAACAACCTGCAGCAGGTGGCGCTGCTGTTCATCCTTGGTTAGGATCTGATTTTAATCCTGGATAAGTTAAACTCCTCACTCAGCAAATCACTGACAGCAGCAACATGATCCAGGACCTGCTTTGAGGACTGAAATGACGGGTCGTCCTCCCACTCTGAAGCTCCCTGATCAAGACATCCATGTCAAAAATACCACCCGAGGCAGATGGAACAAAATCTGCCACTAATGAAATCCAGACCATAAGTCAGAATGTCACAAAGAACAGGCGTCAGGTGGCAGTGTGTCATATTTTACAAATCTCATGAAATTTCATCCCATTTATTTTTACCCCTAAAGGAACCAAAAAAAAAAAAAAAAAAAATGAAGATGCACCTTGAAAACATTGAAGTTTGTTTTTCGAGACAACCCTAGCGTGATGCTGTCTGAGAGCCCTCTGCTGAAAAAACTATGTAATGACAATTTCCAACCAGTGACTTTTTTTTTGCATTCTTTATTCTGTAAAACAAGTTTTCATATTGACAAAAAATAAGCCTAATAGATATGCATGGGCGGGGCTGAGTGCTTTATGGGCGGGGCTGGAGTGACTACATTTTGACTGATCCTCGTCGTGGTGAACTGTTCTTTGAGCCGATGGCACGATTGTTTGAGTGATGACAGTAAAGCGAAGAGGATGAACTCGCGTGCCGAGACCTTTCCAAAGCTTTTCCCCCAGTCTTTTTTGCTATCTTCCTTCTCTCCAACGTCGCTCCATGACACAGACATGCAGCAGAATTCTTCTTTTAAAAACTAGATGGCTCTAAAAGTATGCAATGTCCACATGCTACTTTTTAGCTTAAAGAACAGCATCTTGGAGCAGGCACACAACGTTGCCATAGCAACCAACCAGGTCCGCTTTATGTCAACTGTCGTGACAGTCACGCTTTGACTGAGGCATTTTTCTCCACTGAGTTCCGCGGATACGGATTTGTATCTGTTACACAGATCAGTGTCCGCGGATTTATAAAACTTGCACGATGTCAGGGGAGGTGCTTTTAAAAACTCAGTGACAATCACAGAGTGCAGATCCACGGAATTCCATGGATCTGCAGAGTTTTCGCAGCCCTGAGATTGGTGTCCAGCAGTGAGACAACAGTCAACTTTGGACAGAAATATAGACATGCACAGGACAGTGACTTGTCCCACCCTGACCATGTCACAGACGTCGCCCATCTGAGCGCTGTGCCAAAGCTTGAATCCAAGCACAGTTCCGTGTTAGCGGACTGTTTCATGGACACGGTGTTATAGTGCCCGTCTGGTTACTGCTTCGATACATACAACCCCAATTCCAATTCCAATGAAGTTGGGACGTTGTGTAAAATGTAAATAAAAACAGAATACAATGATTTGCAAATTCTCTTCGACCTATATTCAATTGAATACACCACAAAGACAAGATATTTAATGTTCAAACTGATAAACGTTATTGTTTTTGTGCAAATACTTGCTCATTTTGAAATGGATGCCCTCAACACATATTCTGAAGTGTTCCTGAGCCCACGCGGTAAGATCCTTTACACAATGATGTCACTTTTTAATGCAGTGCCGCCTGAGGGATCAAAGGTCACAGGCATTCAATGTTGGTTTTCAGCCTTGCTGCTTACGTGTAAAAAGTTCTCCAGATTCTCTGAATCTTCTGATTATACAACCCCTGGCAAAAATTATGGAATCACCGGCCTCGGAGGATGTTCATTCAGTTGTTTAATTTTGTAGAAAAAAAGCAGATCACAGACATGACACAAAACTAAAGTCATTTCAAATGGCAACTTTCTGGCTTTAAGAAACACTATAAGAAATCAAGAAAAAAAGATTGTGGCAGTCAGTAACGGTTACTTTTTTAGACCAAGCAGAGGGAAAAAATATGGACTCACTCAATTCTGAGGAAACAATTATGGAATCACCCTGTAAATTTTCATCCCCAAAACTAACACCTGCATCATATCAGATCTGCTCATTAGTCTGCATCTAAAAAGGAGTGATCACACCTTGGAGAGCTGTTGCACCAAGTGGACTGACATGAATCATGGCTCCAACACGAGAGATGTCAATTGAAACAAAGGAGAGGATTATCAAACTCTTAAAAGAGGGTAAATCATCACGCAATGTTGCAAAAGATGTTGGTTGTTCACAGTCAGCTGTGTCTAAACTCTGGACCAAATACAAACAACATGGGAAGGTTGTTAAAGGCAAACATACTGGTAGACCAAGGAAGACATCAAAGCGTCAAGACAGAAAACTTAAAGCAATATGTCTCAAAAATCGAAAAATGCACAACAAAACAAATGAGGAACGAATGGGAGGAAACTGTAAGAAACCGCCTAAAGGAAATGGGATTTACATACAGAAAAGCTAAACAAAAGCCATCATTAACACCTAAACAGAAAAAAAAAACAAGGTTACAATGGGCTAAGAAAAAGCAATCGTGGACTGTGGATGACTGGATGAAAGTCATATTCAGTGATGAATCCTGAATCTGCATTGGGCAAGGTGATAATGCTGGAACTTTTGTTCGGTGCCGTTCCAATGAGATTTATAAAGATGACTGCCTGAAGAGAACATGTAAATTTCCACAGTCATTGATGATATGGGGCTGCATGTCAGGTAAAGGCACTGGGGAGATGGCTGTCATTACATCATCAATAAATGCACAAGTTTACGTTGATATTTTGGACAATTGAAAGGATGTTTGAGGATGATTAAATCAATTTTCAAGATGATAATGCATCTTGCCATAGAGTAAAAACTGTGAAAACATTCCTTGCAAAAAGACACATAGGGTCAATGTCATGGCATAGGGTCAATGTCAACGAGCAGATCTGATTTGATGCAGGTGTTAGTTTGGGGGATGAAAATTTACAGGGTGATTCCATAATTTATTCCTCAGAATTGAGTGATTCCATATTTTTTTCCTCTGCTTGGTCTAAAAAAGTAACCATTACTGACTGTCAATCTTTTTTTCTTGATTTCTTATAGTGTTTCTTAAAGCCAGAAACTTGCCATTTGAAATGACTTTAGTTTTGTATCAGGTCTGTGATCTGCTTTTTTTCTACAAAATTAAACAACTGAATGAACATCATCCGAGGCCAGTGATTCCATCATTTTTGCCAGGGGTTGTATTATGGACTGTAGATGAATTCAATGGAATTGAATGTTGAGAAATATTGTTCTTAAACTGTTGGATTATTTATTTCATGCAGTTGTTCACAAAGTGGTGATCCTCACCCCATTTTCGCTTGTGAACGACTGAGCCTTTTGGTGATGCTCCTTTTATACCCAATCATCACACTCACCTGTTTCCAATTAACCTGTTGACCTGTGGAATGTTCCAAACAGGTGTTCTTTGAGAATTCATCAACTTTCCCAATCTTTTGTTGCCACTGTCCCAGCTTTTTTGAAAAGTGTTGCAGGCATCCATTTCATCTGCAGATCATTGTATTCTGTTTTTAATTGACATTTCACACAACATCCCAACTTCACTGGAATTAGGGTTGTAACATGGTAACAGGAAAAAAATAAGAATATATTCTGCCTTTGGCCTCCTGCATTCTGTGGAAACGATTTCATCCAAAATTTAATGTGCATGTGCACATGCGGCACAGCGTGAAATGGTCTATGGTTACGGTTGCTCTAGAGCCCCTTGATTGAGGAAAGCGGCGACATGAGTCGGGGGGAAGGAAATGGGTCACGTGACTCATGGTGCCATCTTGGTTCCAAAATAGTGCTGGCTGTTAATGTGTCTGCATGTAAATCAGCTATTTTATTTATTTATTTACTGAAAATGCCGAGTTGTTGTGCATTTGGAGGCACAAATAGACACAAGGGCTTGAAGATGTAGAGATTCCCTTCAGATCCGAACAAAAGAAAAATTTGGGAAAATAAAGTCAGCTGTGTGGGATGGAAGCAACTTCATCATCAAAGCTTTGTGAGGTAAATTTATTGTTCAGTACCATGTACAGTAAAATTCACCTAAACCGTCATCGTATAAACCAGATATTCAGTCACCGGACAAAAAAAGTCCCATAGTTTTTGTATAGTTTTCCAGGTAATAAACACTGTATATAATGGATTTTGTACAACAGATTTTTCGCTCACATCAGATAAAATGGCCCGTCCGATTGTAATGTATTTCCATTAAAAACACTGAGCAGTCTGGACGTGCACAGTAACAGAGGTACAGAGGTCTGATCTGAGAACTTTCAAACTGTCACGCACGTCTTTGCATGAGTTACATAGCTGCAGCTGCATAAATCAGGCTTTAAATTAATTAAATAAATCATCATAAATTGTAAATTTAATAGCTTAACTATTTTTATAGTTATTTTGATAGCACCCGTACCTGAATGTGTTGCTGTATTTGAGTAAATGATTTAAAAGAAATGTTGAAAACATAAAAAGGTTCATTCAGTAGTTCAGCGCATTTGGAACCAAAATGGTGCCATGTTCTGAATTAACGTTACTCTCGAATCAGGGGACTCTAGGTTGCTCCCTCCCCCCCTCCTTGGCTTCACCTTCTTTAACTTCCTGAATGATGTCGTCAGGCAGACTGAAGCTCTTCTCCGTGTTTGGAAATGGTAAAATCTCTGACTCGTGCTGGTGAAACAAACACACGGTTTAAAACGACTCACAAACCTGTTCATCAATCATCACTGACAAGGGATCAATAATTAGCTTCATGATCACAATGATGGCAGGGGTGTGCATGCGTGCTTCCTCACCAGCGCCTGCATGTCATACATGGTCCCCAGATGGTCCCAGATGACGGCGGACGACACCTGGCGCCCGATGTTTTGACTGAACTTGTCTCTGATGCAGATCATGTGGAAGTGACGGTTCACACCTGATGGAAGACATGACGATGTCACCACGAGAACACAAAGCTCCTCCCCCAGCACAGGAGACACCTTCTGTACAGTCTTGGACTATCACAGTGCACAAGCAGGACGTTTTTCTGTTTGATCACGTGGTGTTGAAGCTGTACGACAAATGCATGGATTCTAAGTCGCAGGACCTCACAAACTAGTAAAAAATAAATTAAATAAAAACATCTCTGGAAAATACGGTACATAAAGATACATTACGGGAACACAAAAAATACAATAAAAAAATAACAAATAAATCCGCGCTGGTCACACTCCACCTTTTTAGCTTCGCCACGGATTCAGGTGTCATTCGAGCTTGAAACCTGCAGGAGAATTTGTCCGGTTTATCCTAAGTCCCTCCAGCTGCTCCCTGAATGTCCGCTGGATGCGTCTGCTCGCTGTTATTTTGTAGTTTTGTCCATTTGGTTGTTGTATTTTCAATTAAACGCAATTTATTTCATTTATATAGTGCCAAATCAAACAAAGTTGCCTCAAGGTACTTCACACAAGTAAGGTCTAACCTTACCAACCCCCAGAGCAAGAACACAGGCGACAGCAGTAAGGGGAAAAACTCCCTCTGATGATCTGAGGAAGAAACCTCAAGCAGACCAGACTCAGAGGGGTGACCCTCTGCTTGGGCTATGCTAACAGTTACAAGGTTTTTACAAAGTTTTACAGAGCTAAAGAAACAGAAAACAGGAAAACCAGAATAGCATCAAAACAAAGTGCATTATTGAGATGACCATGTAGTCACTGGCAGGGGGTCGCCCAGTGCCCTGGGATGCGGGACCAGCATCCATCCATCATGCCAAAACGTAGGAGCGCATTCCAAAAGCAGACTGTGGTGTGCTGCATCAACTTCAGTCAGGACGTCTCATAGTCAGTCCAGCGCCCTGTGGTATGCAGTCGTTAGTCTTGTGAGACATCATCAGTATTGCAGTCATCAGAATCAGTTGGCCAGAAAAATTACACCTAATGTATAATTCATCAGCAGTAAATTAACAGGGAAGCAGAGAGAATACTAAGATGCTCACCGGCTGCTACCCCTAAGCTTCACTAACAGACCCAGAATTTATATGAAGTGAGACCGAGACCTGTTCCACTGCTAATGAGTTAAAGGGATAAGAAGCACCGTAACATACTATGCCAGTATACTAACCATATGAGAGGGAGAATAAATGTATCTTAAGTCTGGACTTGAAAGTCTCTACAGAATCCGACTGTTTTATTGATGCAGGGAGATCATTCCACAGAACAGGGGCATGATTAAGAGGAAGCTCTGTGACCCACAGAATTTTTATTCACCCTAGAGCCACAAAGTAGTCCTACACCCTGAGAACGCAGAGCCTGGGCCGGTACGTAGGGTTTAATTAGGTAAGCAAAGTAAGGAGGTGCCAGTCCGTGAACAATTAAAGGTGATTAGAGACCCTGCAAGGCTTATGACAAATTTGGGTGTGGAATCCATTACCTTAGCAGGGAAATTAGTGCAGAAAATCCACTATGGTGATAGTACTGTTTATCTGTCAGGGAGGAAAATTCAACAAGTTGACACTGTGGCCTGCTTCCGTAAACGTGTCCATAAAAATCATAGAGGGATATGCTTTGCAAACTTAATACCCATTAGAACACTGGATGATGTTGAAATTGAGGACGGCCCAATGGTTGTTCCAACAATATCAAAGATTTCGTGTCTGCTACCTACAACACGCGTGGAATGTCTCAAACCTAAATCTACTTCTAGGCATCTTATATATACTACTCTGGAACCACCACTAAACCTAAACAGTTCAACCCCACTAATGTCCTTAGTCTGGGTCTCATTAACATATCACCATCCTCAAAATTATTGTTGATTAACGATCTAATTATTGATCATGACTTAGATATGATTGGATTATATGAAACCTGGCTTAAACCTACAGCTGTCCTCCCCTTAAATGAGGCCTGCCCACCAGCATATACATTTTGTCACGTCCCTTGTGATGCGAAGCAAGGCGGGGGTGTTGCTCTTCTTTATAAATCTAGGTTTAGCTTATTAGCTGTTGGGGGTCACAAATATATCTCGTTTGAGCATCTGATTCTCCGCGCTGCCCATGATGCTACGTATTGCCAAGGTGCTTTCTGCACTTCCATGAAGAACTTGCTAATAGATCGTCCGGGCGTTAGCTGGTAATCTTTCAATCTGTTTTTTTCAATGCTGTTGAGATATTTATGGAGTATGTTCATGTCCAACTTGCTTTTTCTAATCCCATTTTTAGCTTCCTGGTTTCTGTGTAGGCTCTCAGTTGTCCAGGTGGTTCCCATAGTAGAGAAGCTTGAATCTTCGACTGGACTGGGTTGCTTGACGTGAGGACGTTTCGCTTCAAAACGCAGAAGCTTCCTCAGCTAAAATTCTTGCTCTGGTAGTCTGGCGTCCGTCTTGACTCTTGCAGAGAAGAATGACTACCAGAGCAAGAATTTTAGCTGAGGAAGCTTCTGCGATTTGAAGCGAAACGTCCTCACGTCAAGCAACCCAGTCCAGTCAAAGATTCAAGCTTCTCTACTTCCTGGTTTGTAAAGAAAATATGCATTGCGGACCAATTGTCATGGAAACAGGTGATTTCACGATTAACTGATTCCATCTGCTCAAAGTGATATTAATCAATGAAATCACCTGGTGGAGTCAGTGGCTGCAAAGAAAACCTGCACCCCTTGGCCCTTTCTGGAACAACTTGCCCACCACTGATGTACATGGTGGCTCCTTGATCTCTGGACAGAAATAGAAATAAACGAAATCTATAGTTTTTGTCAAAAGCCTTTCCTTTCAGATATTAATGACACAAATGTAACCCCATAGACTGAGCTGAGCTCTTAAGTCGGCTGCTGCACGTCAAGATCAATATTTCATGAAGAACTGAGGACGTCTCATTTTGGGGAGGAAAAAACCTGGCTTTGGTCGGTTAGTTTACCGATTGTATTATAACGTTTGGAAAGAGGTGTCATTTGATTTAAAACGCTGATTCACTGTAAAGTTATTAACCCTCTGGGGTCCGAGGGCATTTTTTGGACAGTTCACTCGCCTGGCATAAATGTTTTATTACTGCTGTTAACAGCTCTCCCTGCATCCCACAATCAAGTTTTATGTCTTTTTTTTCCAAGACAACCTGCGCTTTCAGAATATATGTTTTTGTTGTGTTTTATAAGTGTAATAAAGGTCTAAAATAAAGCAAAAAATAATTTTCCACACACATTTATAACACACAGCAAACTATAATAAACAACTGTTTTGACACTTTATAAAGGTAATTTGAGGTATTGTGTGAAGGACTGTACAACAAAAAGGTTCAAACAACAAACAAATGCACATTTTGAACAATATATACAAAATGGTCCATGCGTTTTGTTATTTTGATATGGTAAACAGTGCTTTACACTGAGAAAGCAACAGAGTTATCCAGTAACATTCACATGCAAACTTGTGGAGCAATCCTGATAGTTACACACTCTTTGTTTGAGCACGTGAGATTGTCATCGGAGGCTCTCGTCTGCTTTCACCTTTGCTGTGCGTACTGACGCAGGGCACACTGAGTATGTACTAATAGTATGTACTCATTGGAGCACCCAGGGGGCTATTCAAACGGGCCAACTAGTAACATATCACTCCTGAAATGATCTTTGGCTTTTCACGTGAGGTAAATCTGCCCTACAATTGGATTTGGGAAAACCATGTGATGGTGAACCAATTCCGATTGGACACTCACATTGCGCACGTCATCACACAGCTTCTATGAGGAGTACAAAGATGGCCGATGCCTGGCTCAAAAGTCCACGGAGTTAACTTTTCAGCAAAAAAAAAAAAAAAAAAAAAAAAGTACGTTTCTATCTCATATCACTAAAAAGTTATTTATAATTTAGTAAAGCTTAGTCTTAGCCATCGTATACGACCGCAGAGGGTTCGTATACCCCAGAGGGTTAATTCAGACAGAAACCTACGCGACTCTTTGTTTTATGGGACTAAGGGCACAGCTCCAGAGGATATTATTATTATTATTTACATTGCTTGATGGACAACTTCGGACACGAGTCCCAGTTCATGCGTTTAATCCGCACAAAGCTGACTCACAAGTGACGTCTTTAAATGGCTTTGAGAGGGGTTCATAAAGATTTTGCAGACCTGCCGCTTCTGAAAACCAGCGATGCAGAGAACCAGCGAACAGCGGGTCAAAGCGCTGCTTCGTTGTTTCAAGCTTCATACAGACCCGCCGCAGTCTGCAATCAATGTAGACACATGATGATTTCCTTATAAACACCCTCAAAAACAACAGCCGCTCCAGTGTCCCGAACTGAAGGACTGATAAGGCTGTTGTTCATGGATTATCACCTCGTTTCTGCTTCAAACTGCTTCCAGCAATCATCTGTCTCAGCGACACATATCTGAAGCTTTTGTACAATAATCATTTCCACATAAATTCAGCATTATTTCATCAGAAAAGATGGAGGAAGCAATCAGAGCGCCGCAGCTAAACGGGCTGTTAGCTGATGCGTTCACTGCGCGTCAGACATTTCAAAGCATCACGGCTTTTCGCATAGATTCTGCTTAAAATGACCTTGTTTCTGCTTAAAACTGACTTTAGAATGATTTAAGAGGTTTTACTTTATCATCTAATGGTTAATAATCCTAATAATCCATTTGATTGCTTTGGGTGAAGAGACTCTGTCTCAGACGTCCTGCTGTGGTCCGAAATGATGCATGCGCAGATGCAAAAGGCGGACCGATTTTTAGGGGCGGACCGCTCGGTCTGCGACAAGGGAATCGTTAAGCTTTCTGACTTCCGTCCGTGGTGCGTTCAATGTGCAGTGAGTGATGCAACATGATTCAGCCTATCAAATTAATCGATGCACACTGAACGAATCGATGCACTCGGATCCCACATGTTTGAATCTAGATACCGATTTGTATCGATGAATCTCCACATGTCTAGTGGACAGTGAACAGGTGTTTTCTGTTGTGGTGTTTTTTTTAAATAAGTACAACAAAGTTACTCTGAATGTGAGAGTGAGTATTTTGAGAGGTGACGGCCAATTTTAGTCACAAAATAAATAAACAAACCAAGAATCAAGTTTATTTGTAGTTCTGACTACTAAGGTGCTTTACTCACTTTGTCTCTCCCATGACATTCTTTTTTCCTACAGCATCTGCTACAACATCATATTATGCAAATAATATGCAAATTAGAAGATGCCGTCATTTAGCAACTTCTAAAAACAGCCAATAGCTGATTTTCTTACTGAGGAGTTGGCAACACTGACAAGATTATCATGGCGGATGCTCCTGAAATATTCTTTGACCTTATGGAAGAATTAGCTTTGCAAGACTAAAAGGACCAGATACAGTACTGCTTCGATTTTGTGATCCGACCCTGTCACCTTGCTACCAACTTGTTTTCACCCCGATGACATGGGCCAGGGGGTTGCTCTGGATCAAGTGGAGAAGGTGATCAAGTGGCTAATGGAGAAGAATGAAAACTACCCAACCAGTAGGGCTGGGTATCTATTCAAATTTCAAGAATCGAATCAATTCCTATTCTTAAGATTCATTATCGATAATTTAGACTCAATCCTATATACGGTGAGGAAAATAAGTATTTGAACACCCTGTGGTTTTGCAAGTTCTCCCACTTAGAAATCATGGAGGGGTCTGAAATTTTCATCTTAGGTGTATGTCCACTGTGAGAGACATAATCTTAAAAAAAAAAAAAAAAAAATCCGGAAATCACAATGTATGATTTTTTTAATAATTTATTTGTATGTTACTGCTGCAAATAAGTATTTGAACACCTGTGAAAATCAATGTTAATATTTGGTACAGTAGCCTTTGTTTGCAATTACAGTGGTCAAACGTTTTCTGTAGTTCTTCATCAGGTTTGCACACACTGCAGCAGGGATTTTGGTCCACTCCTCTATGCAGATCTTCTCTAGATCTTTCAGGTTTGGAGTTTCAGCTCCCTCCAAATATTTTCTATTGAGTTCAGGTCTGGAGACTGGCCAGGCCACTCCAGGACCTTGAAATGCTTCTTACAGAGCCCCTCCTTAGTTGCCCTGGCTGTGTGTTTGGAGTCATTAAGACCCAGCCATGACCAATTTTCAATGCTCTTACTGAGGGAAGGAGGTTGTTTGCCAAAATCTCGCAATACATGACCCCACCAATCCTCCCTTCAATACGGTGCAGTCGTCCTGTCCCCTTTGCAGAAGAGCACCCCCAGAGTATGATGTTTCCACCCCCATGCTTCACGGTTGGGATGGTTTTCTTGGGGTTGTTCTCATCCTCTAAACATGGTAAGTGGAGTTGATTACAAAAAGCTCTATTCTGGTCTCATCTGACCACATGACCTTCTCCCATGCCTCCTCTGGATGATCCAGATGGTCACTGGTGAACTTCAAATGGGCCTGGACATGTGCTGGCTTGAGCAGGGGGACCTTGCTGCCCTGCAGGATTTTAAACCATGACAGCATCATGTGTTACTAATGTAATCTTTGTGACTGTGGTCCCAGCTCTCTTCAGGTCATTGACCAGGTCCTCCTGTGTAGTTCTGAGCTTTCTCAGAATCATCCTTACCCCTCAAAGTGAGATCCTGCATGGAATCCCAGACCAAGGGAGATTCTTCCACTTTCTAATAAATAATCATAACAGTTGTTGTCTTCTCACCAAGCTGCTTGCCTGTTGTCCTGTAGTCCATCCCAGCCTTGTGCAGGTCTACAGTTTTGTCCCTGGTGTCCTTAGACAGCTCTTTGGTCTTGGCTATGGTGGACAGGTTGGAGTGTGATTGATTGTGTGAACAGGTGTCTTTTATACAGGTAACAAGTTCAAACAGGTGCAATTAATACAGGTAAAGAGGGCAGAATAAGAGGGCTTCTTAAAGAAAAATTAACAGGTCTGTGAGAGCCAGAATTCTTGCTGGTTGGTAGGGGATCAAATACTTATTTGCAGCAGTAACATACAAATAAATTCTTAAAAAAAAAAAAATCATACATTGTGATTTCCGGATGTTTTTTTTTTTAGATTATGTCTCTCACAGTGGACATGCACCTAAGATGAAAATTTCAGACCCCTCCATGATTTCTAAGTGGGAGAACTTGCAAAACCGCAGGGTGTTCAAATACTTATTTTCCTCACTGTCGATTTGGGTTAGTCTTATTAAAACTGTTTTTTGAGCTGTTACCTGATTGTCTTGTTAATTTGACCCTTAAAATGCAGGCAATAGTGTTTCAGAGAGTTATAAATTTAAAAATTTTCAGGGGGAAATTACCCCAGTCTCCCCTACAAAACGCGCACCTGCAGCGCAGCACACAGTGACCGCTGGAGAACGTGGCTGTGACACAATTAACCAGCCAAATCACTCCACCAACTAAGAACAGTGAGAAAAATAACAGACAGGAGCCGGTGAGAGCAAAAGAGCAATCAACCTGTTCATCTTTTTCCGTGTCCGGGCGAGGTTTCCCGCGTTGAGTCAAATTAATCTACAGCCTTCCCAGTACACCGGATGCTGATCGGCGGGTCCTGGGAATAACGCTACTGGATCGCTGGTTGCCACTGCTTATGGTTGGAACTACGACGACGTCTGATCGTCTTCGAACCTCCGACTTTCGTTCCTGATTAATTAAAACATTCTTGGTCCAATAATTTCACCTCTCGCCCCCGGCCATCCATTTTAATCACAGCCCCAGTTAAGAGAAGAAAACTCACAAAATAGAACCGCAGTCTTATGCCATTATTCTTAGCTGGGATATCCTAGTGACCCCCCTTTAAGCACTATAATTTTCAAAGTAAACGATCCACCCAACTCATTGAGGAAGTTACTGTATTTTCTTTGGAGGTTTATAATCGCTTCACTATTACATCTGATTCTCACAGTCAGATATCCAGGAACTTCCTAGCTGGAAGCGAGCCGCCATCTTAATTTGGGGAAATTGTGCGACTTCTGTAACATTGAATGCAGCACGAAAATGCCCAGAAGTTGTTGTATTCCGGGTTGTACAGCTAGCCAAGAGTTATCCCGAATGGCAGTTCTATATTATACCATCTGAAAAATGCAGGCGTGAGAAATGGCTCGCTGCAATCAACAGGGCCGCAGTAAACACCGACGGAAGTATCAACAAAAAGAAATGATGGCGCCCCAGGTCTGGTTCTGCTATCTGTGTTCTGCCCATTTCATCTCGTAAGTACTTTTTGTGTTAATATTTATGAATTGAGGCTGTCATCAGGATCCGTTCACATATTTCAACAGTTTGAAATTTCTGATAAAGCGTCAGCTACAGAAACAAAGCTGGATGACAGTTAAACGATGTCTCCAAAAGTAAACGTAAGTCCAGATTTCTTGTTTTGTCTTCGGTGTCCATCGTTAGTGCCGTGTGACTGGGGCTTAAGTGATACAATTAGTAATATATTCTTATATATATAAAAGAATACTCACGAGGACTCTTGAAGAAGTATGTGTAGACGTCTTTGTAATCCATCTCTGGCCATTGTTTAGGATCGTCTAACCAGTCGTCTGCAATAATCTTATATGGGCATTTTCGGATTCCTCCCAACTTCAGCTTCTTTCTGTATCGATTCCGTGCCTCAGGTGGCAAATTCTCTTCATACTGATACATCATCAAAAAAAAACAAACAAAAAAAAAAAACAAAAACAAAACAACACTTGGAAGTAGAGAAACAACGAACTTTGCGGACGTGCTTACATTTCCCCCAAACAAAGATGGTGCCTAGAAATTATGTGACGTGTGACATCACGCCGACTGCGAGAATGCTTTGTTATAGATACTGAGAGTTGTCGCTGTATTCCTTTGTTCCGTTTTGCTCTAATAAAGTCCAAAAAAAATAAATAAACACTTTGGACCCTGTAGGATGCTCAGTTAAGAGCACAGAGAACCAACTACCAGCTTTTTAACTGCAGCAACTTTAAGATAAGCTATTGGAGCTGAAATTACTCCAAAATACTAATAAACAGAGAGAAATTACTTTGATTTAAATAGTGCCGCTCACACACGTAGGTTGTGTTTGGGTCAAATGACCTCTCACCTCTCCCACAATGCAGTGCGTCACCTGAGAGTGTGAGATGGCTTCTTGTTTATAATACTTATATTGTAATGTCTTAGTCTAACAGCTGCATTTTCACTCCTTATAAGTATCTGTAAAATTCAGTATATTATGGATTTAGTTGTTTGACGCTGTTTACGTTTTTACACCTCTCAACCTTTGAACCATACAGGTCATACACGCGCACTCCCAGAGTGTGAAAAGGCTCATGATGATCAAACTTCTTTCAACACTCCAAACTGTGAAAAACACCAAACGATAAAACAAACTTTATAAGTTATGTAAGGAAATTAAAAGTGTTTTGGTTTTAAGTACTAATCCTGTTATTATTCAGTGAGGTACCGTCTAATATCTGGAGTCTTTTGTCTGGGAACCGGCTGGTCCGCGCCCCTCAGGTTGGGACCCGCTGCTAACACGCTAAGGCTAGCGCTAACGGTTGTTTCTTACCGACAGGTTTATGTCCGATCATCGCGTGAAACAGACACACTTCCACCTCATGGCTCCAAACCACCGAGTCCTCGCCTGCAGCTAAAGCCGAGTCCGGAGGCTTTTCTTCGGCCTGATGCAGCGTCACGTCCGCCTCCCCCATCGCACGGCAAGCTAACGCGCTAAGCCGCCCTCTTCAACGCTGCTTTAAAAGGATAATAAGGTGCATTACCGCCACCTACGGGGCGGAGTGTCGCACTTCCACATTACAGAAATAAGCCAGTTTCGACTTTTCAGCGCCGCAGTGGGTGCTGGGTAAATTCAAAGGTCAGTGGTTGGCTTGTCGTAAGCTAGTGGCGCGTGAGAGTCACTGAGGGAGGATATAGTATATCACTCTGTTTTTCACCTTCCCAAAAAATTCAGTCACATGTAGTGTGTGTTAGATAAGGTACAGGGCTGGGCTGACAGATGGGGATTTCGATTGTCTGTTCCCAAAACTAAGTTTGTGATTTTTGGGAGAAGGAAGAGTGTTGGTGTGCAAACTCTTACTTTGTACGGTGATCGCATTGAAAGAGTTAAATTGTATAAGTTCCTTGGAGTTGTGCTGGATGAGCGACTTATATATAAAGATCATATACAGGCGAGTTGGGGGAAACCCCCTTAAGTCTGAGACGTATAAAACTGGGATTAAACTATATAGTGAAATTAAAGGGGGCTGTCGCAGTGCTTTTGTCATCTTCTGTGCTGGATGACAGTTGGGAGTTTGGAGAAGGCACAGATACACACAACGGATGCTGTTTTCTGTTTTCATTGAAAGGTCATTTACAGGGGCTTGATCTTGGAGATAGTAGTGTTGTTCCAACCAGTGGTCTGCCCAGTAATTCCACCTTGGCTGTGGCCTGTGCTGGATATTGATTTGTCATTGAGTGAGTTGAAAAAAGATTTTAACTTATGCAACTTAGATGACTTATACAAATGTCCATTTCAGGCCTGCGTGGAAAGACGTTACCCAGATTTTTACAGATGGTTCGAGAAATCCAGCAAATAGAAGGGTGGGTTTTGGTATTTATGTTCCTCAGTTTGGGTTCAGTCGGTGTCACAGTTTATCTGGTGGCATTTCTGTGTTTACAGCTGAGTTGATTGCGATCCTCTGGGCACTGTGGTGGGCAGAGGTAGCTGGACTTAAAAGTGTGGTACTTTGTTCGGATTCTCTGTCTTCGCTGCTGTCTTTAGTGGGTGGAGGGTGCAAGGCTAGAGCGGATGTAGTTAGTGAAATTTTGATGATGCTTTTTAAACTTGGGGAGTCTGGGTGCCGTGTTGGTTTTCTGTGGGTCCCAGCCCACGTGGGGATTCATGGGAATGAAATGGCTGATTCTGCTGCTAAGGCCGGCCTAAGGACGGACGCAATCATGTTTAATGTTCCTTTTGGTAGAATGGAGTGCCGTAGTTTTGTTAATGCTACGATAAACCAGCAGTGGCAGCACATTTGGAATACTGAAAACAAGGGAAGACACCTTCACACTATTGTTTCAACAATAGAGCAGGGTAATATGTCACTGGGTGTCTCACGACATGATGATGTGAAGTTGGTAAGGCTTAGGCTGAGTCACTGGGTTAAACAGTTAAACAGTATGCGCTTGGGAAACATCCGGACGGTTGGTGTCATTTTTGCGGCGTCTCTGAATCGGTTCTTCATGTGTTATTTCAATGCCCTTTGTATGCAGAGGATAGAAGGGTTATGTTTAGTGAATTGACAGATTTGGGTTATAGTACCTTTTCCTTAAGGACAGTACTAGGCCATGGAGCTTCCCCAAAGTAGAGAGTGAATTGGGGGTCTGTTTTTTAAAAGACTGTGGCTTATATTGGAAGTGCTATCTCTATCTCAATAAAGTTTAATAAGTGTTATATGTCTTATGACCTGAGGGAGGCAGCAATGCACTGAATGTGCCTAGACTGCCAACAACCAAGAAGAAGAAGCGTCACTGAGAGTATGTAAACATTGCGCATTCCCAGGATCATGGCGACAAAGTACAGTCAAGCCCGTGGAAACGCAGGGGTCGAAATATATTTTTTAACTTACTTGCACTGGTGCTAGTAGCAAAAAAATTACTTGCACCAAAAAAAAGTTACTTGCACAACCAAAAGTCAGTCTTATATCAACCTTAAAACTCCTCCTCTGATGTGTCAGACTCTTCCTCTCTGAGGAGATTTTGAGGGGAGAGCAGCAGCCGCAGCAGCAGCAGAGTTTTTTTTTCACGTGCGCGCGAGAATGAATCGTCCGTGAAGCTTATTTTATTCATTAACTACACAAATGTATAATAAAACAAATGGTGACTGGTTTATAACACAATTATGACAGAGTTTGAGGGGAGAGAGAGTGAGGAACCACAGCAGCAGCCAGTAGGGTTGTCACGATTAGGAATTTCTGGAGACGATTAATTGTCAGGCAAATAATTGCGATTGACGATTATATTGTCTGTTTTTTTCTTTTTTCCCTTCTTTATATTCTACTATCGTAGTATAATTACACAACTCTGGAAGAACGTTTGGCTTCTGTGAGTGGAGAAACTGAGAATAGTGCAACATTTTTATTTTTATTTTCATTTTACATATAGTCCCAACTTTTTCTGATTTCTAGTTGTTTTAGTTGCATTTCTGAAATTACAGAACTGCTATAAAGAAAGTGTTAACATTTTATTATGTTTTAAAACTTTGTGGAGCAAACACCAAAGAAGGAAAAGATACCTGGACATGTGCAGGAAAACTGATATAAACTTAACAGAACAATGCAGGCTGATTTGACTCCCCGTGTTTTTTGTATAAGTAAATCAGAATACAATAACAGGCAACTCACTTTGAAATAATTAAAACATATAGCAGCAGCTTAATTACTTTGAAAAAATAACAGAAATCAGCAGCTTTTACTTTTATTCTGGCTCCAATTCATTTTAGTGTAATGAAGTCATCCTTTTTTGTCATCAGTCACGTTTTGTGCTTGAACACTATTAAGCTCAAGATTGAACAAATACATACCTTTGGAAAATAACAACTAATGTTCTTGTAATCTGTGCCTCTGAACATCACTGCACAGCTTCTCCACATCAGGTTTTTTGTTTTTAATCCGTGTATGCGTAATTTTTGCTCAGTTCATTTAAATGTTCTCATTTTTAAGGATTTTTTTTTAAGGATATTTGACCATTTATTTCATCTCATGAGCTCATAAATTCAGTATACGATGCGCACATGGTGTGAACTGGACGGTAGCGTCAGAACCACACCGGTAGAGAAAGTGGAGCGAGTAAAGGGAGCTCCACGGTTTAGTTTTGTTTTTTTAACTTGTCGGGTTAAAATCCTCTCTCTCTGCTCCGCACTCGCTGTCTCACGTGCGCTGATGGTTCTCAGCAGAATCTCCCTCCTTCCCCCACCCGCTCCCTCCCTCACTTGCTCGCAGTCTGCAGCCAGTTGACTCTGCATGCACACGCGCACACACGCACAGCTCCTTTGGTAAACTGAGCATTTTAAATGGCTTTGAACAAGACGGCCACTGTTTTAATCGGCCATCTTATTCAAAATTTGAACGTCCAAATGACTCCCCCAATTGGAAACATCTCATGAGGATGTTGTGAACCCAGGGACGGTGCCGCTGGCGATGTTTGTCAGCTTTCCACAACAAATAGAGCACAGCAACTGTGTGAGAGTCATAAAACGCAGTGAAGACGAAGACAACACACTGGAAATTGTTTTTTTCCTTATTTATTCCTTTATTGGTTCATTCTACTGGTGCTTATAGTTGATAAAAGTTGGATAAAGTTAGTTGCACCAGTGCTAGTGCAGTATAAAATTACACTCAACAAAAATATAAACGCAACAGTTTTGGTTTTGCTCCCATTTTGTATGAGATGAACTCAAAGATCTAAAACTTTTTCCGCATACACAATATCACCATTTCCCTCAAATATTGTTCACAAACCAGTCTAAATCTGTGATAGTGAGCACTTCTCCTTTGCTGAGATAATCCATTGTTTTATTGGGGGGGGGGGGGGGGGGGGATACCAGTCAGTATCTGGTGTGACCACCATTTGCCTCATGCAGTGCAACACATCTCCTTCGCATAGAGTTGATCAGGTTGTCAATTGTGGCCTGTGGAATGTTGGTCCACTCCTCTTTAATGGCTGTGCGAAGTTGCTGGATATTGGCAGGAACTGGTACACGCTGACGTATGCGCCAGTCCAGAGCATCCCAAACATGCTCAATGGGTGTTACATGTCCGGTGAGTATGCCGGCCATGCAAGAAATGGGACATTTTCAGCTTCCAAGAATCGTGTACAGATCCTTGCAACATGGGGCCGTGCATTATCCTGCTGCAACATGAGGTGATGTTCTTGGATGTATGGCACAACAATGGACCTCAGGATCTTGTCACGGTATCTCTGTGCATTCAAAATGCCATCAATAAAATGCACCTGTGTTCTTTGTCCATAACAGATGCCTGCCCATACCATAACCCCACCGCCACCATGGGCCACTCGATCCACAACATTGACATCAGAAAACCGCTCACCCACACGGCGCCACACACGCTGTCTGCCATCTGCCCTGAACAGTGTGAACCGGGATTCATCCGTGAAGAGAACACCTCTCCAACGTGCCAAACGCCAGCGAATGTGAGTATTTGCCCACTCAAGTCGGTTACGACGACGAACTGGAGTCAGGTCGAGACCCCGATGAGGACGACGAGCATGCAGATGAGCTTCCCTGAGACGGTTTCTGACAGTTTGTGCAGAAATTCTTTGGTTATGCAAACCGATTGTTTCAGCAGCTGTCCGAGTGGCTGGTCTCAGACGATCTTGGAGGTGAACATGCTGGATGTGGAGGTCCTGGGCTGGTGTGGTTACACGTGGTCTGCGGTTGTGAGGCTGGTTGGATGTACTGCCAAATTCTCTGAAACGCCTTTGGAGACGGCTTATGGTAGAGAAATGAACATTCAATACACGAGCAACAGCTCTGGTTGACATTCCTGCTGTCAACATGCCAAGTGCACGCTCCCTCAAATCTTGCGACATCTGTGGCATTGTGCTGTGTGATAAAACTGCACCTTTCAGAGTGGCCTTTTATTGTGGGCAGTCTAAGGCACACCTGTGCACTAATCATGGTGTCTAATCAGCATCTTGATATGGCACACCTGTGAGGTGGGATGGATTATCTCAGCAAAGGAGAAGTGCTCACTATCACAGATTTAGACTGGTTTGTGAACAATATTTGAGGGAAATGGTGATATTGTGTATGTGGAAAAAGTTTTAGATCTTTGAGTTCATCTCATACAAAATGGGAGCAAAACCAAAAGTGTTGCGTTTATATTTTTGTTGAGTGTACGTGCGCCGCTCGAATAATACATGCACAAACTAGCACATACACATACTAATTCGACCCCTGAAACAAGAAGGATTACAGCAGTTTCTTCGTCCAAGGAGTTTACCAGTGACGGGGAGAGTGGAGGAGCGTTGAGAGTTCAGGGTGCTGGTAAAACCCACGGAAAAACAGGAGGAGAATCAACCCCGAGCGGATCAGTTCAGCCGATCCACTCCCCGACCTCCTGAACTGTTCACTCGGTAACTTACTGCACTTATTCAATTCAACTTTATTACGGACTCAAAGCTCACCAGACAACAAAACAATGACAGTAATACAAAAAATGAATAAATAAATAATAATAATCAATTATAACCAGGTTTAAATAAAACAGACTAACAAAATAAGCGTGGTTTATTTGGCAATCCTGTTTATGGAATGGACTCCTGGTCTTTGTTGTGAAAGTCTGTAGTTCTCATATACTCTCCTTAGAACAGCTGAACTGCTAAAACTGTTGTATATATATAACGTTGCTAATTATGTCATGGGTTTTTTCTCTTTGTATGTACCAGCTTTTCACTTATGTAAACAACATATTAGGTTACCATAAACATAGCTTTCTTATTATTTTAATATATCGAAAAAGCAGACAAGAGAAATTAAAGAGTGTTTTATTTTCAAAACATTGAGAGTCACATTTGTAACATTGTCATTGAAATAAGAAGCTTCTTTCACCTTCAGATTAGAGAGGTCTAAAATTTTTACAATCCTAGCCTGTTTGCTCTCGTTATATTGCAATAAGATGGATTTTGTTGGAGGGATTGCCCACAAATGAAAAATTAAAAAGAAAATAAACATGTATATTTATTTTCTTAAATTAAAAATAAAATAAGATTATAAAATCAAACCTTCACTGTGCCTTGTGATAGAATCACTACGATGACCGATCCAAGATAGCGGCTGCATTTCTTGCGCCACAACAACCAATGTGGCATCTACTCCTCTTTATAATGTCTATGTTCGTCTACGATCAGTTTGTGGCTTTTTCCCCTCTGCGGAGATTTTTTTTGTGCCATTTCCGGTTTGTGCCTTCATCTACCATAGAGCGAGCCTCATGCCGCTGGTATTATCCATCTGGCATCTCACCAGTGGTGGGCACAGCTAACCAAAAAGTTAGCTTTGATAACAGATAATTAGCTAACTGAAAAGTTATCTTTCATAAAGCTAAACTGATAAACCACCCCAAAATGTATCAGAAGCTACAGCTAACTTCCAGTATTGTCTCCGGTACACTTGCAACTACTAACAAACTGATTTTGAGTTTTAACACCACAATCGCTTCTGGGAGCATCAAAGGCGACCACAGAACCAAAGAATGAGTCAGCGCTTCTATCTTTGAGCACCCTGCCCACTGCTGAAAGCTATTTACATAGCTTCCAGGAGAAAAGCAGTTGTGAGGCGCAACAAAGCTCAACTCTCTAGTCAATAACTGTTGCCGTGAGGCGGAGGTCTTGGAAAATAAAGCAGTGCTGACTTATAGTTTTGAGTTATAAATACAATTAATTACGATAAAATAACTCCATTTAGGTCAATTCTGCCATTTGTACAAAGTTAAAATATAACATATCTTTTAATGTTAAATAATGCACTAATTCTGAAGTTTTGTAACAAACACAGACAGATGCCACAGGGATTATGGGTAAAATGTGCAATGATTCCAATTGAAAATAATGGAGAAGCAACCTGGGCTTCTTCTGGCATTTTTACATAAAACAAACAATAACAACGTCTATAAACCCAGAGAATATATTCACAAGAGTTTGAGGCACAATATACGAAGAGTTTAATGCTGTTGTCACTGTGGAGCCTGATCAGAGTGTCTCAAATGCATTTCTTCTGTTGTGAATGTACTGAGATTACCCATAATGCACTGGGCACAGCATGTCCACACTAAAACCTTCAAAATTAGTGCATTACTTTAAAACTAAAACATATATCTGATATTTTCACTTTATAAAACTTCAGACATGATGTTAATTTAAATAACTTGTCCAAAATTAGTTTGGTTAAAATTTTAACCATAAGTTAAAACTGTATGCCTCTGAATGAGTTGGGTGATATTGGCAGCCTATCAGTATGGGGTCAAAAGAAATTACCTTTTTTCTTTTCTTTGACCAGCTTGCCTTTGCTTGCAGAGGATAGAGTGGGTTCTTCTAGAACCAGCTCTCCTCTGTTTGTAGAGAATAGAACTGCGCATCTACTACAAAACATTTAACATGTAGGTACTAAACTGATTTTAGATTTCATAAATGTTTGTAACTGTTAAGCTTTGTTTACTATGCAAAAATGTTAGTGGTATAAAAATTAGGACTAGAATTTATCGGAAGATAATTGGTCCAATGATGGTTTTCAAAGTTATTTGAAAAACTAATCCGATAATGAAAACAATATCTTCGATAATGAGCAGATTAGTGGAACTGTGGCCACCACTGCATCTCACATGACTCCTCCCAATCCGTATTGGCCATTGCATGTGGAGTCTCACGTGCTTTGTCCCGATCATCACACCACTTTGCTGTCATCAGGTGATGGGTACACTTTGGTTGTTTTGTGCATTTCTTTTTCCACCGTGCACAATCCGCTTCTCCTGGTCTTGCACAGCACGCTTTGACGATGTGCCCTTTTTTCTGCAGCTCCGGCACTCCACCTCCTTGAACCAGCATTCGTCTACTTCATGTCCTCCTCCTCAGCACCTGTAGCATGATTTCCCACTTTTGTTCTTCTTGGGAACAGCTTTCTGCAAAGCTACATTGGTTTTTAAGGACTTTCGTGGCCACTGCTTTGCGACTTTCTGCACCAAGCCCATTTCATAAGCTTCTGCCAGTGTCAAGTCCTTTGCATATGTGCGGCATTTAAAATGCGGTCACAAAGCTCATGGCTGTAAACACACAAACAAGTCTATCTCTTAATGTATCGTCCAAAAATGCTGCAAATTTGCACGTTGAAGCCAGCTTCCTGAGGCTTGCCATGAGCTCACTTGTAGACTCGTCTTCTCTTTTTCTTCGGGTGTTAAATTTATATAACATATCTTTCAGCAATAGTTAGTTTTTGGCACAAAGTGCGTGCGCAAGAGACTAAATCAGTCAACTTAAATTCAGACGGTTTTAACAGTGCACATAAGTCCCTCAGCAGGCCATGGTTCCGTTTGCCGACCACTGCCAAAACCACTGCTTTAGACTTTTCATCACCATATTTCAGTCCATTTGCCATGAAGAATTGTTGTAGCCTTTCTTTATAAGCATCAAATTCTCCTCCGCTTCGTCAAAATGAAGGTCTTTACCTCGACAGAATGCGGACACCCTTTACTCTATGTGCTTTGCTTCATCTCAACCGAGTTCAATCTATGACGTAAAACTCTTCGTCAAAGCTAAATCCAGTCCTCCTTGCCAATTTGTGTCGTGTACCACTCAGTTTCGGTTCAGTGAGTTTGAAGAAACGAAGCTGCACAGGAACTATGGACATTTATTTACAGTAACTTAACAGAACAACCATCACAATACACTAGTGTGCTTAGCACTGTTAAGAGTGTTCCATAATGCATAACACAAAAATGGCTGACGCACATCCAAAATGGCCTTGTATTTGGTAAAGCTATCTGATCTTTTCACAGCTGTCTAATTGATAAAACCATCCGATCGTTTTATAGATGTTTAATTGATAAAACATCAGCATGATGGAACATTCTGTTTTATTGCGTGACACTGCATACATAAACACATACTATAAGATTTTTACATAACAACAATGAATGCACCACGAACGCCATCTCACATAGACACTGATTCAAGCCAGGTTAAGGATCACCCATATGGGGGTGGCTTAGGCTGAAGGAACAAAAGGTAGTGAAGGAGAAAAATCTGGGTTCTTTGTTCCAGGTGTTTGCATGCGACCGGTTCAAGATCCCAGCGCTGAGAACTCTGGATCAGTGTAACAACTCTTTACAATACTGTTGTGAAAGTGTAGTGACACGGACCCACAACAGGGGGCGCAAATGAACGGTCAATAGATGAGCCAAAATATAACAATTTAATGTTGTGAAGGTGCACAACGAATACACAGACAGTCTCAGAATATGATTACAGTCAATCCACAAAGGTGACGTGTGGGCAGGCTCGAGGATAGAAGACGTCTGTTCTGAGAAGAGCCGGAACCACACGATTTCCGCCGCCACCGAACCTGGTGAATACTGGAGCCGCCAAGTCCCGAATTCCCAGGTGATCACCGTCCACGACTGTCGGATCTGGTACTGCTGGCGAAGAACAAAGACAGTCAAGTGTGGGTGTGTGTACACCCAGTAACAACAACGGTGGGAATGCCACCTCCACCTCTCACTCAATATGCTGATGAATTTACAGTGATCCCTCAGAGGAAAAGAGTGCTGTCCTGCACTCACTCAGCCTCCACAGGAAGAGGGACCGGTACTCCTGCAAACACTCACAATATACAGCTTATAAGTAAACACAAATGGCTGAGGATATTACCTCCATTGAAGTACGATATCTCGGCGATGAGGTGGAGTCTACATCTGGGTTTTATGGAGTGGGATGATGAAGAATGAGTGACAGCTGTCAGGACATAATGAGTAACAGCTGTCACTCCCGGCTGTGTCCGTGGCGGCAGCGCCCTCTCGTGCCTGAAGCCTGCACTTCAGGCAGGGCGCCCTCTGGTGGTGGGCCAGCAGTACCTCCTCTTCTGGCGGCCCACACAACACAATACAACATCTAAACTTTGGAGTCCGTTTTCTGTTCATTTCTTTTTGGAGATCTCACCGTGATAAAAGAACCTAACACATGGAATTCATCTCGACATTCTCCACCAAAAACTCTCCAAACTCTGTGTGCCAGCTCCCACCCGTCAGTGGATCTCCAACTTCCTAACAGACAGGACACAGCATGTGAAGCTGGGGAGCATCACATCCAGAACACAGACAATCAGCACTGGTGCCCCTCAGGGGTGTGTGCTATCCCCACTGCTCTTCTCCCTCTATGCAAACGACTGCACCTCAGGGAACCCCTCTGTTAAACTCCTGAAGTTTGCGGACAACACCGCCATCATTGGACTCATCCAGGTTGGTGACGAGGCTGCATACAGACAGGAGGTGGAACAGTTAGTCCTCTGGTGTGGTCAAAACAACCTGGAGCTGAACCCGCTCAAGACTGTGGAGATGACAATAGACTTCAGGAAGAACCCACCATCACTCACTCCCTCCCTCCCTCCTCAACAACACTGTGCCTACTGTGGAGACTTTCCAGTTCCTGGGATCCACCATCTCCCAAGATCCGAAGTGGACCTCCCACATAGACTCCATCAGGAAAAAGGCCCAGCAGAGGATGTACTTCCTCAGACAGCTCAGGAAGTTCAACCTGCCCCAGGAACTGCACATCTTCTACACATCCATCATCCAGTCTGTCCTGTGCATCTCCATCTCTGTTTGGTTTCCCTCTGCCTCCAAACATGACAAGCACAGACTTCAGCCAACTGTCAGGTCTGCAGAAAAAAAAAAAAAAAAAAATCAGAGCCAGCTTGCCCTCTATCCAGGACTTATACCGGTCCAGGATCAGGAAGTGAGCTGGTAACATCTCTACAGACCCCTCCCACCCTGGACACACCTTGTTTAAACTCCTCCCCTCTGGTCCACGTTACAGAGCTCTGTACTTCAGAACAACCAGACAGGCCGTCACACTGATGAACAGCTTAACCTGACAAAAAAACTCTCATTCATATGCCTCATGTATAACCTCACCTTCAATCTGTTGTCTGTTTCACACATTTTTTTTCTTTTATTGCACATTTCATTTGCACATTTTATTACTGTGAATTATTCCGTGTTTAGTGTAGGGCTACAGCTATCAAATACTTTTCGAAGCAAGTATTCTATCGATTAATCGGATAAAAAGTACTTTTGTGTTTTTAAACAATATCAGTAGTGGCAGGGCTCTCCCTAAGCAATGACACAATGTCTCTGTGCCATCATGTAGATTTTTAAGTTTACAGTTTTCCCTTGCTCTCTGTTTTTCTGGGTAATTATTTATTTTTTTCACATTTTTAAGAGTTTTGGAGCTTTGCCGGACCATAAGTCCATGTGGTCTGTGAAATCTTCAGGACATTTTTATTTTTCTCTCTCTTGTTTGCATAATTAATAAATGATGTACTCATTGTATATTGATTGGTACAAGGTTGATGGTGTTCTTCTTCCTGTACGATCGTTTGAATGTGTTCTGCTAAATCTGCCTACTGTGTGACCTGTTTTTCTGTATGGTTGACAACTGAAAACTGTGACTCTTTCATGGCTAAATCGAAAGAGGATAAAGAGGCATTTACACGAGCATGCCTTGGCTTCATGACCTGTGTCGTGCTGGAGAGTAAACTTGTCTTTTTTAAATATACAAACACACTGCTTCACTTTAAATGCGCAATAAGTCAGTTTCACACAATCACCGCAGACTCTCTAAAGTACAGCTTTGTAAACTTGTAGCATCGCCTGCTACATTGATTAGCTTCTACATTAGTTATGCACATACTCTATAGGCTTGTTTTTTTTTATGGGAGTGTTACAGCACCATATATAGGCCTGGCGTAGGTACTACAGCTTTAAATGAAGTCTCAAACATTTTTTGTAATCGAATTACTCGATTAATGGTTTCAGCCCTAGTTTAGTGTATATTTCTACATGCCGTACAGAGAACGTGCAGCTCAAACTGAAGTCAAGCTCCTTGTATTCTGTGGATACTTGGCCAATAAAAGCTATTGTAACTGATTAAATGCTGCAGTCCAACGATCCACAGTCAAGTTCAAAATCAACCTTTCCTCACCACCAACAAAAGAACCTAAATTGCCGGTTTCCAAAACCTGATGAAAGACCCAGTCCATGAAAGAACAGTGTCAGAGCCAGAACACACCCCTGAGGAACACCAGATTTCACTGGAAAAACTTGATCTGTGTCTCTAAATGGTAAATGGTCTGCATTTATATAATGCTTTTCCATCTGCATTAGATGCTCAAAGCACTTTACAATGATGCCTCACAGTCACCCCGATGTCAGGGTGCTGCCGCCATGCAAGGTGCCCACAATACACCTGGAGTAACTAGGGGTTACTTCTTGCTGCTTTCGCTCAGCCACTGGAACAGTCTGTCCTCATGCCCTGAACTCCAACATCGACAGACTCCAGAACATGAGCGACCGGACCCGGCGCCACGAGGGGGCATTTGGGGGCGACGCCCCCTCACATCATCAACCCCGCCCCCTCGGATGTGAGAGTTCTCAAAAAATAAAGAAAAAGAAATACTGGAAAATATAGCAAAATATTAGTTATTCAATAATATCACGTATTTAACAAATAAACCAAATTAATTAACTAAAGTAATTAATTTTAAACAAACATATGGCGTGTGTCTGTGTTCAAGCGATTTGATAGGTTGAAGGGCCTTTCACACTGAATACTTTAGGCCAATCCGTCAACGTGTCCCAATCCGTCGACGCATGACGTCAGATGCGTCGCTTCGGAAGCGGCAAGGGGGCAGAGATTGCCACGTCACACTCTGGCCGTTTCCACAACCTGAAAAAAGTTCAGCAATCGCCATCTTGAATTTGGGTCGCCTGAACCACAGAAAAGCTTTAAAAAACAGCAGTAGAATGATTCTCCTATCACCCTGCTGGGAGAAGCTTTTTTTGAGCTACTTTTCGGAGTGACGCTGACCGAGGGAGGACTGACGACTTGGTGGGATTCAAAGGATTCAAAAGAATTTTATTGTCATATGCACAAAGGAACATGTTCCCTGCACAATGAAATGTGTTTACTGCATTCAACCCATCCTAATTGCCTAATAGTGTCAATTGCGTTCAGAGACCACTTTAACAGATCCATTTTTGCTGTTTCCAGAAGAGCAAAGCTGGCAGCCTCACAGACAACACAGACAACAGAGAAAAATGCGACCGTCTTGGCCGAGAGCAAGACAATATATACATATCGATCGAACCGCGACAGTGGGCCGGCCCGCACGGACAAGCCAGCCTTCATCACTGGGCAGACCGAGGCAGGCAGCCGGGGTGATGGAGCAAACCCACTCAGTCCGAAATCTCCCACTTTTTGGATATATGCAAAGACCCAGTTTGACCAACGGAGTTTAGTTCTGCAGCTTTATTGAGGTGAGAATAATGTAAAAATAAAACGTGATGTTTAATGAACTGCTGTGAAGGTTTAATGATCGGCTAATGTTAGCGTAGCCTTTTAGCACAGTTGATCTGAGTGAACACTTTAATTTGTAAATGATTCAGTCTTTATTTTTACCAAATAAAGCTACAGCTTTTTTCCAGACACCACAAAAGCTCAACTTTAAATAACTTATTTTTTTCGTTTTTTTTTCCTTTTTATATATAAACTGTTTAGTGTTTCTTTATATTTAAAGAAATATATTTTATTTGTCCCAATCAGGAACATTTGCTGTGCAGACAACCAAACTTCCATTGATGAGCTGAACACCACGAAGTCCAGTCGAAAGAAAACATCTCTGCTCTTCAAAATAGGACAAAAGTGTCTTCAGCAACACCACCAGAGTTCAAAGCTGCAGAAGAGACCTTCATCTGGTCCCGAGAATCCAGCAGATCACCTGCTTCTAAATAAAAGGCTCTTTCAACAGCAACTATTTTATTATTTTTTTAAAAGCTGTTTAATTTTATATTTTAACAATAAATGAACAGATCATTAAAAATGTCCACGAAATCAAAGTCAAAAGACATTTGCACAAGTAGAAGCTCTCCACTTATTGTGCTCAAATTCATATTTTAGAAATGACTGTCCTGATAACATTAAAGGCAATTACATATTTTGGCAAAATTACAAGTTGAAATGACTATAAAAATTCATCATGTGGTTTATGTCACAGAAATCCTACTTTACAATCACACTGCAGTCATTGTTAAATTATTGCCTGTTGCACTTATAATAAACATTTGTATTTATTTACAGTGTCTTTCTGGTTGAAAAGAGATATAAATAATCTACCAGACTTAAAAAAAAATGTACAAATTTCCATGTTATTTTGTCTAAAAATAAATGTCCTTATGTTAAACAAGAAATTATCTAATATGAAATAACAGGTGGTTTTAATTTACAGACGAAAGGTTTCTAAAGAACCATTTATTGATTTATTTAGCTATTTTAATTACAAGTGTTCTAAACTTTTTTTTAACAGTAATCAGAAATTCTGAGGTAAACAACAAAAAACATTTCGAAGGATTTTTCTTCGAAGCAGTCCTGTGACACGTATGTTTTGCACAGATCAGTGGTTTCTGCACCGATCCATTTTGTAGAGATCAGTGGTTTCTGTACCAATCCGTTTTGTAGAGATCAGTGGTTTCTACACTGATCCGTTTTGTAGAGATCAGTGGTTTCTGCCACTAGTCTTCCGAGTTTTGGCCCGACGCGTCGTTCCTATTGGACAACGCAAAGGTACGTCACAGCTCAGAGCATCGAAAGTTGGATTGGATTGAACTTTGACCACGTCAGCCTGCCGACAAGCGGCAATGCGCGCTCCCGTCAGAAGTGTCGGTTTAGGTCGGCTTTTGACGCGATGCATCTGACGCATCTAAAAAGCAATGCGTCTCATTGAAAATAATGCTTTTTAGACTAATTTTTGACGCATCTGACGCATTCAGTGTGAAAGGCCCATGAAAGGCCCTTGAGGGTTGCGCTTGTCAGTGTGGCAGAGGGCAAGGATCCTGAGTCCACTGAGGTAGGCTAGCATCCAGTTTCCACACAGAATTTTATGTTAGGATATGGACTTTTATGGTAAGATAAAAGTTATGTATTGTTGTAAATATATCTACATGAAAGGTTTATCTTTGACCCGTTGTGTGACTGTCGTGCCCAATTGCGCTGTGTTTGCGCTTGTGATGGAGGGCTGTATGTGGGGTTAATCTACTGTCTCGTGTTGTTTCTCAGATCAGTTGTTGGTTTGGTTTTGCGGTATGTAGGAGATCACTTGACCGAGGGTCTATACGTTCAAAAAAAAAAAAAATGTAATCACTCTTTACTCTTAGTCTCTTACAACGGTGTAGCCTAAATACACAAGCTTTCCAGGAGCGGACCCAATTCATTACGCACGCTCAGAGGCACGTCCCCTCCGGTGCACACTTTTTTTTTGGGGGGGGGGGGGGGGGGGGGCACTTAATATTTTTTCTTCTGGTGCTGGGCCTGTGAGCAACGCTTCTTCACGGCCTACTGTTGTATTGCTTATATGAGCACTTTAAGAATCACAAAGGGCCCTTGCCCATGGGCCCTTTGTGATTTTCTGGTCAGGCTGGGATTTGAACCAAGGATCCTCTGGTCTCAAGCCCAATACTTAACCACTAGACTTATCACCTCCCCTCTGCTCCATACTGCCCCGTGTCTGTTTCCAGGCTGACACTGATGTCCAGGAACTTGTTGGAGATCCCATTAATTCTCAGGATGTCCCCATTTGTAGTCCAATCACCTGAATCAAACGCTGTGCAGGCATCACTGCAGGCTGCGAATAAGTGTCGCTCATGTGCTTGAGTCTGTCGATGTTGGAGTTCAGGGCATGAGGACAGACTGTTCCTGTGGCTGAGCAGCAAGCAGTAAGAAGTAACCCTTACTAAGAACATGACCTGCTGGCACCTTAACAGATTTAAATACAATCTGACTGAAAACAGCTCCATGGCTCCCCCTACAGAACCCTTCAGATTTGTGTTATCCCACAGAAAAGCAAACCTTTAAAACAGAAAACTGGTGAAGAAATTCTTAAAGTGCTCATATGAGCAATACAACAGCATGCCAAAAAACAGGAAACGGGAAAGTTCATGGGCTAATGGGCCGTTGTTGCAGACCAAACGGTCCACCTACCTCCACTGCGCATGCGTCATTTCAGAGCTCACCAGCTTGTCTGAGGGAGTCTCTTCACCCAAAGCGATCAAATGGATTAATGTGATTATTAACCATCAGATAATAAAGTAAAACCTCTTAAATCATTCTTAAGTCAGTTTGAAGCAGAAACGAGGTGATAATCAATGAACCGCAGCTGACGCATGCGCAGTGAAGGCAGGGTGGACCGATTTTTAGGGGGGGACCATTCGGTCGGTGACATTGGGACCTGACGGATAATTAGGGAGGAGCTTCACTGTGCCCTGCCCCTGCAGTGACTCACTGATTTGAATCCACAGAAATGAACATGATTAAACATGTACCCACAAAAGTCCATAAAAAAATTAATGATCAGGGCGCAAATTAAACTCTTTAAAATGATGGCTGTCAAAATAAGGCTTCAGTTTAGATTAATTATAGTGCCTGCAAATGGGTTTTGGGTTTTGCCCTGAAATGCAGATCAGGCTTAAACAGTGATTAAAGAGCGACACGGAGCTCTTCCAGGTTTAAAACGGATTCCAGCAGCTTTAAACCAGGGCCTGTACCCGGATAAAAATAAGCTCCCAGTGACGTTATTCTAAGAAAAATCTTAGAATTCATCAAATTTTCATTTGGTAAGATGAAAGTTGTCTGCAAAGCACCTTAGGCCTTAAAAGAGCTCCTAAAGGTGCCAAACTGGTAAGAGGAGGGAGGAGGACTTTTAAGAAGCCTGAGTGTCTTAAAGAGAAGACAGAGAGGAAGCAGAGATATTCTCCGTATGTAGGATGACAGTGAATCAGTAACACACTACCCGCTTGGTCTACACAATTATTTTATGTTAATTTACCGTCTTAATGTATTTATAAATTGTTTAGGTTGTTATATACACACACAATATCATTTTTTATTATCAGTATTATTGATATTTTATTACTTCTGTTTTTTTATTTTTTTAAATGGACAATGGAAATAAGTGTTTTCACTTTGTGTCATGCATGCAATTTTAACATATTTACAATTTACTTTAAATATATTTGCATATTATACACTTAAATTGAACTTATTAATAAACTCACACGCACTTTTAATATGTAGATAATCAGCATGTGAATGAGATACGTTCAAACATCTTCAAGCTGTGTAACAATTCATTTTGTGGTGAACTGCGTGAAAGAAGGAAAGACATGAGAGCTTTCGTCTTTTTTGTCACTTTACCACTAGGAGGCGCTCTTGTTTCAGATAAAACAACACAGGGACGGCATCAAACACGATACTTTTCACTTATGGTGACACTTAACTCACTAAACCAACTCGACTACAAAAACACAAAGCAACAACACTAAACATTTTTAAGCTAACGTGAACCACAATAACACCCTAAAACCCAGAAGTCCCATAATGCATTGCAACAAGAATTTACAGGTTTAGCGACCGCCCGGCGATCGCTCCAATTTCATTTTGCTGAGTATCATCATCATGATGACAAATTTTCACGATTACGCATTTCTTAATGCATTTATACGATCGGGTGATTTCACGGTTCATTCATGACTAGGAGGGCAGAGTGCATTTGTTTTTATTTCTCCTCCCCTTTCTGTGACAACCAATCACAGCTCTTACAGAACCACATCATAGCCAGCAACGGGGTCAACCCCGCCTCCCCACAAAGACAGAAGTTTCAGTCTCTTCCTTGTTCAGACTTGCTCTCAGACACCTCCTGGCACTCTAAACCTGGTTCACACAGCAGGATCTTAAAATTATATTTAGGTTTTCAAAACCTGAGAGAGAACACACGTGAAGATAAAAAAAATCATAGCTCTAACAAGTTTGGTCGTACAGCGTGTGGTGTTCAGCCACACGGTAAGGACAACACCAGTGTTGCCAAAGTTACTTCATTAGTTACTTTATACAGTTACTTCATTAGCAGCTGTAGACAACTTGTCAGCAGCTACTGAATGTAATTAATAAAGTAACTCAATCTAACTTGGTTATTTTTAAGTTTAGTACTCAAAAGTTACTTTGCTGATTACTCAATCTTAAAAGTAACCAAGTTAGATTACTAGTTACCTTATTAGTTGCAAGTTTTGGGCAGCTTCTAATAAAGTAATTGCATAAAGCTGCTAACGAAGTAAATGCATAAAGTAACTTTATAAAGCAACAAAAAAGTAACTTTTCAAAGTTACTTTGACAACACTACCACACGAACAGATTACACACGGACATTCACAGCTCAGACAGGAGACCTCGCAAAATCTCTCGAGATTAAACATGACTTCAGAGTAAACAAATGGAGATACTTTGTGGACTATTTAAAACAGGGGAAAAACGAAACAAAGAAAAGGCGTTCTTTAAAGGAGTGGAGACAGCATGACCACCGGACTTTCTGGTAAGTCAGAACAGCTGTTTTGATTTTATTTTCAGCTCCGTACGTCTGTCACCTCACTTTCTGATTGGCTGCACATCATTCAGCAGGCAGCGTGCTTGTTTGTAGTCGGGCCAAAAAAATCCAACATGTTGAATATCCCCGATTTGCGATCGGAGCGCTCCCAACGTCCTTCCGAGCAGATCAATCAATCAATCAATTTTTTTTATATAGCGCCAAATCACAACAAACAGTTGCCCCAAGGCGCTTTATATTGTAAGGCAAGGCCATACAATAATTATGTAAAACCCCAACGGTCAAAACGACCCCCTGTGAGCAAGCACTTGGCTACAGTGGGAAGGAAAAACTCCCTTTTAACAGGAAGAAACCTCCAGCAGAACCAGGCTCAGGGAGGGGCAGTCTTCTGCTGGGACTGGTTGGGGCTGAGGGAGAGAACCAGGAAAAAAGACATGCTGTGGAGGGGAGCAGAGATCGATCACTAATGATTAAATGCAGAGTGGTGCATACAGAGCAAAAAGAGAAAGAAACAGTGCATCATGGGAACCCCCCAGCAGTCTACGTCTATAGCAGCATAACCAAGGGATGGTTCAGATCAGAGCACTCTTAACACACCACACACGGGAGGAATATCTGATAAGATTATCTTTAGCGTCATCACGATTGTCGGGGCGTCCTTAAGATTGTCGGAAGGGGAAGATCGGGTCCGATATCGGCCTAATTATCCTGCCGTGTGAACCCGGCCTTAGACTAAGCTTCCTTGCCAGGAAATTTAAGGCTCATTTAGGAGCTCCCTGAGATGTTTCGTGCATACGGGCCCTGGAGTTTTAAACTGTTGGAAATTCAACTAGCATGTTGTCCGTGGGGATTCACGGGATCCGGATTGGATCGTGTTCACAAAATAGATAGCTGACATTTTTCAAAATTCCTATAATGAGCTGGAAAGGTGCGAGTCCAGAATGGAATTGTCGAAATCCGTTGTTCACACAATATCTGTAGTTTCTCCAAAAATATTTGTCCCATCAACATTATGGTTCATGTTTGACCAAAAATACATAAACACACCAACCGGCAAATGTCAGCTCTCCAGTTTCTCCGTGATCGAAGGTGTGTGTGTGCGCACGTACACATGCACGCACACGCACTTGCCTAGATGGTTTTAGATCCACTAAAATAATAATTAACAGGGTCGTAATGTACAAACTCGGGTCTTTTCCATTTTCACGTTTCTGAGCATTTTCAGATATTTTGTAGAAAAAAAGAAAGACCAGAGTGGTGGGCGTGGTTAGATACTTTAATGATGAGATTGCTGCTCAAGTCACGATGTCCACATCATAAAGAAATTACAGTTTTAAACAAAAACAAAAGAGTCAAGCTTTTAACTTACAAAAATTTGACCTTTGACATTAATGACACGAGCGTGAACGTGAGGAATGCCGGAATCTGCAGCTGAGCCGTGAGGGGTGTGGCACTCGTTCAGAACCAGGAACACCAGATTTGTTAAAGCTGCCAATGAGGTCACATCCTGTCCCATGTCCATCACTGGGAGTGTGGAAGATAAATCGCTAAATTTGAGGGCAGAGCCACTCAGGGGCGGAGCCAAGACAGCAGAGTTGTCTGGCCTCGTTTGTAGATAAACACGCAGATGGATGATGGGAATACAACAGCCTGAATAAGTCAGCCGTTACCATGAAGACCAGCCAGACTCCACCAGAGAGAAGTGCTGGTGATGAAAGCCCCGCCCCCAGCAACAGGGTGAAGGGGCGGGGCTTCAGTGAAATGTGATGTCAGGCTGGATCTTTACATTGGGGGGAGGGAGAGGGATGCAGGTTATTGGTCCTTCTTCTCCTCTTTATGCCCCGCCTCCTCAGCTGAGGACTCCTCGTACCTGCAGATTGACAGGACAGAATCAGCCAGTGAACAATGAAAGACACCCGACTCCAACCGGTCAGCCAGGAAGAGTAAAATGCCCCCTGCAGGCTGCTTTGCAGAAATCGCATTGAACAAAGGGCCTTTAATTAGTGAGGAAAAGCTGTAGGACAGTTTCACCTTCTGGCTGATTTAGTCATTATGTCTCACTTCAGAAATGTCTATTTGTCAGATCATGAACGCCAACGATGTCAATATCGTAACCACACCTTTTCTCTTGATTGATGTCTGTGCAGCGGTGGTTTTGGATACGGGCTCTGAGCTTGGCGGTGGTTTTGGATATGCGCACCCTGCGCGGCAGTGCTTTTGCTTTGCAGGTGGGGGTGGTGATTGTGGGAAAGACATGGTGGCAGCCAATCACAGCAGAGAAGTGCTGGCTGGTCTTTCAACATGGTGAAACCAGCTCGCAAACTGCTGTGTTTCTGTGTAAATATAAGCTGGTCCTCAGATATTATGTAAAAGCTAGTGAGAAATAAACACTTAAAACTGAAACTGCTGTTTTGTAACCTGATAACACCTTTGGAGTGCTTTACAAGATATCTCGTGGACGTAAGCATGCACACGTATCACAAGCGATCAAAAGATTCCGCTCTTTTCCAAAGCTCATGTATGCGCACACGCATGCTCTCCTGCAGATGCTGTTAAAAGATACATGCTCGTACGGTCGGAGGTGTTTTAACACTGCGTTATATTTTCGTCCTTTACGGAACGGCGCGCTGTGCACACTGCAAGTATTCTGAAGGTGCACAGAGCACATAATTTCACACTTCAGCAGTAATCAACACATTCCATGTACACTCAACAAAAATATAAACGCAACACTTTTGGTTTTGCTCCCATTTTGTATGAGATGAACTCAAAGATCTAAAACTTTTTCCACATACACAATATCACCATTTCCCTCAAATATTGTTCACAAACCAGTCTAAATCTGTGATAGTGAGCACTTCTCCTTTGCTGAGATAATCCATCCCACCTCACAGGTGTGCCATATCAAGATGCTGATTAGACACCATGATTAGTGCACAGGTGTGCCTTAGACTGCCCACAATAAAAGGCCACTCTGAAAGGTGCAGTTTTATCACACAGCACAATGCCACAGATGTCGCAAGATTTGAGGGAGCGTGCAATTGGCATGCTGACAGCAGGAATGTCAACCAGAGCTGTTGCTCGTGTATTGAATGTTCCTTTCTCTACCATAAGCCGTCTCCAAAGGCGTTTCAGAGAATTTGGCAGTACATCCAACCAGCCTCACAACCGCAGACCACGTGTAACCACACCAGCCCAGGACCTCCACATCCAGCATGTTCACCTCCAAGATCGCCCGAGACCAGCCACTCGGACAGCTGCAGAAACAATAGGTTTGCATAACCAAAGAATTTCTGCACAAACTGTCAGAAACCGTCTCAGGGAAGCTCATCTGCATGCTCGTCGTCCTCATCGGGGTCTCGACCTGGCTTCAGTTCGTCGTCGTAACCGAATTGAGTGGGCAAATGCTCACATTCGCTAGCGTTTGGCACGTTGGAGAGGTGTTCTCTTCACGGATGATGCGAAGGAGATGTGTTGCACTGCATGAGGCAAATGGTGGTCACACCAGATACTGACTGGTATCCCCCCCAATAAAACAAAACTGCACCTTTCAGAGTGGTCTTTTATTGTGGACAGTCTAAGGCACACCTGTGCACTAATCATGGTGTCTAATCAGCATCTTGATATGGCACACCTGTGAGGTGGGATGGATTATCTCAGCAAAGGAGAAGTGCTCACTATCACAGATTTCGACTGGTTTGTGAACAATATTTGAGGGAAATGGTGATATTGTGTATGTGGAAAAAGTTTTAGATCTTTGAGTTCATCTCATACAAAATGAGAGCAAAACCAAAAGTGTTGCGTTTATATTTTTGTTGAGTGTAAATAGAAGTCAAATGCAAATGTCAAAAGTCTCTGCTGCTGGCGGGATGATCTAAGGGCCCTGTCCCACTGGCGTTTAGGAGGATTTGCGGATGGAATGCGCACAAAAGTGGCCCACATCCGCCAAACAACCGCAATATCCGTGTAACATTCCTGTATGAGTCGGCCGACATCTGAACACATCCGTGATCATCTGCAGAGGCACGTATGTCCGCAGCCACAATTTTTGAGCGGCTCAAAAGTCCTGATGCGGATGAGATCCGCATCACTTCCTGAACATATACTGAAGACATACGCAGGACATACACAACCAACGCGCCACATATCCGCTGTCATCCACTGATATCCGCAACCGACGGGTTGGCGCGGCTTGGCGGCGGACCGGGACAACGTGCAAAACAGATAACGCGTGCCCAGCACGACCACATCACGGTCGCAAATGGTATGTCGCGCATGCAGACAGAGTGGGCACGGATGAGGCGAGTGCATCACGGCTGCTGTGCCCCTCATGGGGACGCCTCCGCGGTCGCCTTCGCTTCTGTTCCCTGTTATATCTGCTTTTCTTCCTCATGAATTCTGGCTTACACACAATAGAGATAAAACACATCTGCAGATGACGTGAGGACAGAGACAACGTTTGCTCTCAGCCAGCAGGAGTCCCACTGTGTGTCTGGATTTAGAGAGTTTATGATGGGACAAAGAAAAGACCACCGAGGATGCTGGGGACTGTTCCTGACTTATAACCAGACAAAATCAGCAGATGAGTGTTATTACCATACACGTGATGATAAATTAGTAAACCCAAGAAAATAAATACGGATTTTTAATCAGAGTATAAAATAATGACCAAAACCCCACCTGGGACTTCATCATCCATTACGACGTTTGATTTGGAGATGTCCTAACGATAATGAGGATGAATGGGAGGTGAGGGACAAGTGGAGCTGGCCTTGGTGCCGAGTTATCTGACCAGATGAATGGGAGCAAAATCAAAAGGCCACACCTCTACATGGAAGTAGGTTGTAATCGGCGGCGGGGGGAGGAGCCTGTTGGCTTCAGGACAGCGTCCATGGAGCTAGCCAGGCTGGCGGGTGAGCCACTGACTGTGGGGAAGAAGGCGAGTCTGGGAGAGGCGGGGAGGAGCTCCTGAGACGACTCATAGCTAACCACAGGAAAGAGAAACACAGGGAGAAGACGAGAGGGAGCAGAAGACGACAGGGAGGAGACAAGAGAGGGAGCAGAAGATGAAAAGAAAAAATAAGATAGACAAAGTGATGGAAAGATGGCAAGGAAAAGAATAAAACAGTCAAAGTGGCTTTGTGATTAAAGGAAATGACAATTAGCTCAGAGAGAGGAGGTTAATGAAGAAGTGGGGACGGGGTCACCGTCTAATGACGGGGTCCAGTTATTTTGTTTCTGCTCAAACCTGGTTGGTGGAAATGTGAGCCACATGAAGTTTACTGTGGTGAGTTCAGAAAGTCAAACTGCATCCAATAAAAAAAGGACAATGTTCTCCGAAGAACTGGTCCGAGCAACTCCGTGACCCCTGAGCTGCCACGGGACAAGACTTGGCTTGATCGTTGCTGAGAAAGTGAAGACAAGGACACAGCTCAAAATCACAACAAGTGGCTCATGTGAGTCAGGTGGAACCTGTCCCAGCCCCAGGACACACACTGGCTCCCTCGCAGGAAGAAATTTGGAGCAGACCAGACTCAAGGGGGGCGACCAGCTGCTTTTACCAAAAACCAAAGATACAAAGTACAGAACCAACAGCGAAGCTGCAGTTAAACACAGAGTCCAGGGTCACATGACCCACTTGTTCAAACAACGATGTGGTTCGTTTCATGGGCCAGAGACGGAGCATTTGGGGCCAGATAACGGAGGTGTATGGACAGCGGGAAATGAGAGAGCAAGAGAAAAGTTTTTAGAATAAAGGCAGCGAGGACTTTAGTCAGACCAAGTAGAATAAGGCTTGAAATCTCAGTAAATGAAGACAGTACTATCTCAACTCAACCTTTATTTCTATAGCACGTTTAAAATGACAGCAGTCGACCAAAGTGCTGCACATAATTATAAAATGGGCACCAAGTTACCCCAATTGTAAGTAAATGAATTAAGAACAATAATTACAACAGGCAATAAAACAAATAAAAAAACAAAGTAAAATAAAGAGTAAAATAGTAGGATTTTATTTACATAGCGCCAAATCAGAACAACGCTGCCTCGGGTGCAACGCATAAGTGAGGTCGAACTTTACCAACCCCCAGAGCAAGCATGCAGGTAACAGTGGGAAAGAAAAACTCCCTCAAAAGGGTGACCCTCTACTTGGGCCGTGCTACCGAGAGACTACAAATATGGAAAATGTGTCAGCATTAAGCAACAGCAAAAACAGAAGAAATGCTAAAGTGAAACAGATGTAATCACTCATTTAGGAAATGCCAGAGAAAAGAAATGGGTTTTTAAAGAGGCTTTAAAAGTCTCTAGGGATAGGGATGATCTAATATTAAAGGAGAGACTATTCCAGAGCCTGGAGGCAGCCGCTGCAAAGGCTCTGTCACCTCTCATCTTTAATCTGGTTTTAGGCACCTGCAGCAACAGTTGGTCAGAAGACCTTAAGGCTCTGGTTGGGGTGTAAGGAAGAAGCAGCTCCGAAAGATACACTGGGGCCATTGAGGACTTTAAAAACAATTAAAAGAAGTTTAAAATTAGCCCAGTAACGGACTAGAAGCCAGTGAAGAGTAGCCAAGACCAATGCAATGTGGTCAGACTTCTCTTTCCCGAAAGAAGACGAACAGCAGTGTTCTGAATAAGCTGGAGGAGGTTTAGAGAGGTCTGATCCAAGCCAACATACAGAGAGTTACAATAATCTGGTCTACTTGTGATGAAGGTGTGGATAACCTTCTCAAGATCAGTCCTAGAGAAATATGGCTTGGACTTGGCTAGGAGACACAGTTAGAAGAAACTTGTTCTCAACAGCACTGACCTTATCAAATTTAAAATGGGTGTCAAAAATCACCCCAAGGTTCCTCACACAGGAGTGAATGTTGGAACCAGTGAATATTGGAACCCAGGACAATAGCAGAGCAAGCTGTGGAAGTGCTCCCCCAAAACAGGATAACCTTTGTCTTGGATTAATTAAGAATCCAAGACAAAAGGCTAACATTAACCCCACTCAAACAATCCAATAATGGCTGCATTGGGGCACTGCTTAACGACCTTAGTGGCAGGTAAATTTGGACATCATTGGCAAAGCAATGGAAACATATTTGGTATTTTCTTTATCACCCTTTATTTATTGCTTTTTTTGGGCTTATTTTAAAGAACATATACTGTACATAAAAACAGTTACCGTGTGGGGGTATACCATATCCTCTTTAAATTGCATAACTTATCTCTGGTAGTCCAAACATGAATCACATGGAGGCAGCATTCTTTCCCCGTGTTGTGTAGGAGATCCATTTTGCCCACTTGTTAGTGAAGTCTTCACCTCTACACCTCAGGGTGAAGGTCATCTTCATTAAAAATATTTCTTTCACTATGTTTGTCCATTGTTTAAAGCTTGGGGAGTCTGGTTTGTTTGTTCTTGGTAATCACCTTTTTACAAGCAACAAATAGTATTTTACACAGATACCAGTCTTGTGGAATAATTACATCTTTTATCACACCTGGATACAGGATTTTTACATTATTAAGAATTGGATATCCTAAAATATTTTGTATCACTGAACAGATATTTGGTAGTTTCGAAAGATGGAGGGACTCCACAGGTCAGTTGGGCCACATCTGAAGAAAAGTGGCCCAGCTGTATAGAAAAGCTCTGCTCTGTGAGGCAAGAACTAAACCAGGTGAGAGTAGAGCCTGTAATGCCCACACACTGCTCAAGACGATGCAACAGAATCATGTGGTCCACTGTGTTAAAGGCAGCTGACAAATCTAATAGCATCAGGATGGCAGGACTACCTGAGTCAACAGCTAAAATCAAATAATTAAAAACTGTCAGTGGAGTGGTTTTGGTGCTATGTCTGGGTATGAAGCCAGACTGAAACTTTTCATAAATGTCATGCTGGGCTAAAAATGACTGCAACTGGATGTAGACCGCTCTCTCTAACACCTTAGATAAAAAGGGGAGCTAGACAGAGTGTAGGTGTTGGCATAAGAGGGGAGGCATCACTGGGATTAATAAGAGAGTTCAAGACAATGAACAGGAGAATTAGGTTGCTTTGGCAGCTTTCTGATAAGCAAACATACAGCCATGAAGAATTTGTTGAGATGCAATGAGATGATCTTTTTTTCTATTTCCTCTCTTACATGTGCATCTGAGTGCACGCGTTGACTCGTTTAACCATGGCTGTGAGTGTGGTTTAGAGCGCCTTGGCCTACAAGGAGGGACACGGTCCAAGATCTCCGTGCACATGGAGTTAAAGCCAGACAAAATCTCATTGGCACTGAGACCACATTTTTCATCAAGTGTGCACAAAAAAGAAGAATAATTAAAAACAGCGGAAAACTGTGTGACAAAGGGTCAACAGCACGTCAGAGGCATTGGGGGGGGACAGGTCGTTTATCCGCCGAACACGGAAGCGTCAAAGTGAACAGCACAGGTAGATGATCGGAAATACACAGAGTTGCACAGATTTCCTTAATGCAGACAAACCATAAGACAACACAAGAACTAAAATATGCCCCTTTTCATGAGTCGGGCCAGAAATGCACTGGGTAATTAAAGGATTCAATCAGGTTTAAAAAGTCCTTGACCAGAGGACGGGAAATTACAGATTCAGTTCAAAAAGCTGCAGCTCAAAGTTGCTGTGACTCGGAGGCTGGGACAAACGACAATGAAGTTTGGATTTAAACACAGAGGTTATGCCGCCACCGCCACCACCCGTGGAGCGGGGCAAGCTAAAAACAAACAAACAATCAGGAGGAAGGAGTTCAGAAAACGGCATATGGTCACCCGCATGGATCCACATCTCCGTCACACAAGGTATCCAGTTTGCGGGAGGTGAAGAAGTCATTTAAAAGAAAAGTTTTATTCGCCACTGACTTTGCGTTTAGCAGGGCTACGCTCAGGTTCCGCTGTGAGCAGGCTCATGACGCAGCACGTCTCAGCTGGCGGAGGTTGTTGCAGTGAACACCGTGGCACAGGCAGCAGAAGGTCCAGCCACTGTGCAAACAGGGGCGACGACTCTGGGAAAATGGGGTGGATCCACCGCCACATCCAATGCTGGGCAGAAAGTCCAAATCCAAGGAAATACGAGGTCTGTCAATAAAGTATAGGTCCTTTTTATTTTTTTCAAAAACTATATGGATTTCATTCATATGTTTTTACGTCAGACATGCTTGAACCCTCGTGCGCATGCGTGAGTTTTTCCACGCCTGTCGGTGACGTCATTCGCCTGTGAGCACTCCTTGTGGGAGGAGTCGTCCAGCTCCTCGTCGGAATTCCTTTGTCTGAGAAGTTGCTGAGAGACTGTCGCTTTGTTTGATCAAAATTTTTTCTAAACCTGTAAGGCACATCGAAGTGGACACGGTTCGAAAAATTAAGCTGGTTTTTGGTGAAAATTTTAACAGCTGATGAGAGATTGAGGTGTTTCAAGCTGAAAACCTCCACATTTCAGGCTCTATTGATCCTGGACGTCGTGAGAGAACAGAGAAGTTTCAGAAAAAGTCGGTTTCAGCATTTTATCTGGATATTCCACTGTTAAAGGAGATTTTTTTTAATGAAAGACGTGCGGACGGATTGCAGCGTCGGCTCACAGCCGCTGTGACGCTCCGCCACAGGAAAAACACCTCCGTTGGAAGCCTTAAGGACAAGTTGGAACATGCCCAACTGTTAAACAATTTCTCATACACTCAGTCCACTGAAAGCCATCAAAAGCTGCCTGGATTTTACAAATGGTTATCAACACGGAGGTGTTTTTCCTGTGCCACCGCACCGCGCCGGCTGCGCCCCGACGCGCGGACCTGTTCGCACGCCTTTCATTAAAAAAAAATCTCCTTTAACAGTGGAATATCCGGATAAAATGCTGAAACCGACTTCTTCTGAAACTTCTCTGTTCTCTTACGACGTCCAGGATCAATAGAGCCTGAAATGTGGAGGTTTTCAGCTTGAAACAGGCTGACGACGGCGCCTGAGAGCACTGCATGACGTCTCACACCGTGGGAAGTCCTTAAAGCGACAGTATCACCTCAAAATCTCTCAGCCGTTAAAATTTTCACCGAAAACCAGCTTAATTTTTCGAACCGTGTCCACTTCGATGTGCCTCACAGGTTTAGAAAAAATTTTGATCAAACAAAGCGCCAGTCTCAGCAACTTCTCAGACAAAGGAATTCCGACGAGGGGCTGGACGACTCCTCCCACAAGGAGTGCTCACAGGCGAATGACGTCACCGACAGGCGTGGAAAAACTCACGCATGCGCACGAGGGTTCAAGCATGTCTGACGTAAAAACATATGAATGAAATCCATATAGTTTTTGAAAAAAATAAAAAGGACCTATACTTTATTGACAGCCCTCGTAATCAGCTGAAAGAGCTAAAAAGTGAGCATGAAGTCTGACGAGTGCACCAGCGCATTTTCCCCATCTTCTAATGCACTTTCTTCGGGGGATAGACAACACAGCTGGTGTAGCTGTTCCATGCCCGTTGTCTTTCCCCGAAGGGAGCACTGCCTTTGACCACACCCCTTCTGGGAAAGACAACAGGCAGTTGGCGCAGGTGATTAGGAATGTCTGCCAGCACAGGAGGAAGTGTTTGCCGAATAAACAATGAACGATCAGATGACAATAAAGCCTTAGATGAAGCTTTAATTTTGAAAAGAGTTTGGCGATCTCGATAGGAGTTAAAAAAGCAAAAGCAGAGTAGAAGCAAACAAAACAGTAAGAGAGTGGGGCAGACGGCTTGCCAACATGGGCACCACACCATCTTTTCCCTCCAAAACACTAACTTCTCTTGACACTGTCATCAGTTCTCTCTAAATCCACAAACACAGAAGGCAATTCCTCCGTACTTCTCCATCAGCACTCTGAGCAAACAAAGCATCTGTGGTGCTCTTTCTTTTAAGGAGGTGGGGCCACAGGAGATTTCTCTGATCATCAGTACATGTCAGGGATAAGAACAGTCTGGAAGGAAAAAGACTGATGGGTGACTATGGGGGGTCTCCCTCCCTAAGGGGGAAATTTTGAATTTTTAACACTTAAAAGGAGCTATTCTGGTGAATTTTAACAGATGAAAAGATGATTTTATGTGGATATAAATGCTCTCATTTATACCTTTGTTTAAAATCTTGGCCATGAATGACAATTCATAATAAAATGCATCTAAATTTATTGTGAGCAGACATTCAAAATCAGTGTTTGTCAATAATGAAACCAAACAGTCAGGATAGTCAGTCCAATGTCCATGTAAATCCTGGTCAAATCCACACAAGACCACATGACAAATGATGCATTTTTTAATTAAAAAACCAGGTCTGTTGATTTTCACGCAGTCTAACATAAAATCCAAGTTGACACCATCTAGAGTACTGAAAAGGAAAAAAAAAAATAAAAAAAATCAACTAGACAGTTATAGTTAGTTTGTGGTATTTAAGTCTCATTCAGTAATTTATGTTGAATCCTGGTGAAACATGGCCCCACCCATGTCCCTTGTTGATGTGTTCAACCCTTTTCCCCCCCTATATTCTTAGTTCATTTGTGTTTTTCTTACCCTCTTAGTTTAATTTTTTAATTATTTTTTTTCCCCCCAAAATCGGTACTAACTTCCATCAGGAGTAGATATTTGGTCCGGCAGCAGGGCTGCAGGTTGTCAACGGTATTACTTTGTCCAGTCATGTCCATGCAAACGTTTCTTTGGAATCTTTATCGATTTCTGACACACTTGCCATCTTCGTCTTTTATCCATTCCAGCACTTTTTCCTCACACAAAACTGTCCAAACTTTCAAACTTTATTCGCTTGCTGCCATTATGCATCCCATAATACGCAGTTGTCGCACGCGGGATCTCGCAAGAGAGACATTTTTCAGGAAAAGTAAAGTTTTTACAGCTTAGGGTGCCCCAGCCCTGTCATGAACCACCCAGCCTTTGTTTTGTTAACTGGCTTTATTACATTTACGGACACAAACAAACTGTGGGACGAGCTGCTTAGCTACACTCAACAAAAATATAAACGCAACACTTTTGGTTTTGCTCCCATTTTGTATGAGATGAACTCAAAGATCTAAAACTTTTTCCACATACACAATATCACCATTTCCCTCAAATATTGTTCACAAACCAGTTTAAATCTGTGATAGTGAGCACTTCTTTGCTGAGATAATCCATCCCACCTCACAGGTGTGCCATATCAAGATGCTGATTAGACACCATGATTAGTGCACAGGTGTGCCTTAGACTGTCCACAATAAAAGGCCACTCTGAAAGGTGCAGTTTTGTTTTATTGGGGACAGTCTAAGGCACACCTGTGCACTAATCATGGTGTCTAATCAGCATCTTGATATGGCACACCTGTGAGGTGGGATGGATTATCTCAGCAAAGGAGAAGTGCTCACTATCACAGATTTAGACTGGTTTGTGAACAATATTTGAGGGAAATGGTGATATTGTGTATGTGGAAAAAGTTTTAGATCTTTGAGTTCATCTCATACAAAATGGGAGCAAAACCAAGTGTTGCTTTTATATTTTTGTTGAGTGTATTTAGTATAGCAGCTCTTCACGGCAAACCTCGTGCATGCCACGCTATTCAGTAACAGCGACGGCCAGTGGCTCATGTGAGAACTGTCACAAACACATCACTCTTTAATTTTTTCTCACTGGATTTGAAATGACAGGTGACTAAATTAATACCAAAAGTCAGGAAACCGCCAATCGGAGGATGATTCTCATCCCTGTTATGTTGGGGGAAGAGCTTCTGCAGAAGCAGTTTGCAGGAAGTTCTCAGCTGTTCTCATGTTTTACTTTCTGTGAAACTCCAGTTTAAATTTTTGTTTTATTTGGGGGGGCTGACTGCCTGAACACCTGGTTGCTATGGTTCCTCACCTGAACATCTCGATGAGCTCTCCCTTAAGCAAAGCAACAATGACAGGGAAGCCGACGCAGGCTGGGACCAGGTAGAGCAGAGCGGGCTGCAAGCAGACAGACAGAAGGTCACATATCCTCTTATACATGTCAGAAGTGTGAACTTTAATCTTACCTGTGCATGTTTGAAGGTGTGCATGATGAAGATAGTCAGTCCAAGTCCAAAGATGTAGGCCAGGAAGCTGGAGTAGAAGTACGTCCTGCTGTTCTTCTTCAAGCTGCAGCAGGGACACGACATGTGACAGACAACATGACCTCTGACCTCTGCATGTCAAAGGAAGAAGACATTACCTGACGTCAAAGCGCAGCAGCAGGGCAATGAAGATACCTGGGATGACAATATCACCCAGACCCAGCATGGCGAAGTTGCTGGCTTCTAGACCTTTCTCCAACAGGTCCTGAGGAAAAACCACTGAGAGACGAGACGAGTCAGTCTAACGTTTAAATTCAGAGCAAACTGAGAGATGCCTGTTTCATCTGCTGGGGGTTTCTTCCTCTAAGAAAAGGTCTGAGGGAATGTTGGGACTACTGGTGCCTCCAAGCCGGGTCGGGAGTCTTTTTTTGTGAAAGTGGACATTTGTTTTGATGTCCAGGAATGCACTCTGGAGGGTTTTTTGGTGACTACTTTCTCACCCTGATCCCCCTCAGTTTAGTTGTTTTAGTTGCTTAATGTATTTGTATTTTCACCTTTTCTTTGCCTTAAACCAAAACTGATTTCACAGCCTACATGGTTGTTTGATCAGATTACTGAGTCATTTTCATATTTTTGGCTTCCCTCATATTCATGCGGAAAGAGGCCTGACTGAGAAGTAAGGTTTTTATCAGCACATTTAAGTTATGTCATCCCCAGAGATTTTAAGTGTATTTTGGAGGGGGGTGGGGGAAGAACACGACAGTTTCTTGTTGTTCTCAGGTCTGCAGCAGTGTTTTAACCACAGTAAGGACCCCCCAGAGCAGACATTAAAAGGTAAAAAAAAAAAAAAAAAAAAAAAAAAAAAAGTTTAAAAATGATCAGTTCACTGTGCTGAGATACTCAAACACACCGGAGGAGGGGGGTCCTGCTGCAGCAAAGCGCGGACAGGACACGGCCGGACAGCATGAACTGATGGGAATCCATCGTAGTGAGAGAACTTTAATCCCTGAATTTGTGCATTACAAATCAGGATTAGAATCAAACCTGAACGTGAGCCACACCAGGCTGACAGATGTCAGCTGGTTCTCCTTAGAACCGCATCTGGCCCTTTAGCTGACTCGTCTGTGTGGAAATCAGCTATTTTATTTATTTATTCACTGAAAATGCCAGGTTGTTGTTCATTTGGAGGCACAAATAGACAACAAGGGCTTCAAGATGTACAGATTCCCTTCAGATCCCAACAGAAGAATCATTTGGGAAAATAAAGTCAGCTGTGTGGGATGAACGCGACTTCATCATCAAAGCTTTCAGAGGTAAATTTATTGTTCAGTCCCATGTACAGTAAAACTCACCTAAACCATCATCATATAAACCAGATATTCACAGTCATAGCTCAACTATTTTGATATTTATTTTGATAGCACCTGTACCTGGATGTGTTGCTGTAGGTGGATAATGATTTAATAAATGTTGAAAACATTAAAGGTTCATTCAGTAGTTCAGCGCAGTTAGACCCAAAATGGCACCATGCTCTGATTTGATGCCACTCGAAGCACACTAGTTCTCCTTTATACAACAGACAGTTTTTCTGCACAAATATTAATACATCTGCTTTTTCTCTAAAACACGCCAACATTAGCCTGTTCGCGCTGTGTTATGTGACGCGAGTTCTCTGACACCTCAGAAGCTGTCGACTGGAAAAATTTTGCCTTTGAATAATTTGGTTAAAGAGAATGTAGGTTTGTTTGTTATTACTAACTGATAATGTTTTAACAGCTGATAACACATTTATACCGTCTTAAAAACAAATGACATCACAAGGCTTAAAGTTGGGAATTTGACCATTTGTGCCATGAAACTGATGAGACAATGAAACAAACAAACTTGGGCACACTTAAAATGTGCTGATTCCCTCCCATACTTACATTTGATTGGTGCCTCAAAGGACTTGGCAACTGTTACCATGACATTGGTCCCAAACACCTGCATGGTCAGAAAAATTAATAAGAAAATAAAAATACACAAACAAAAATAAAATACACATAAAACAAAATAAATAAGAACTTAAAAATAAAACAAATAGCATTTGTTTAAAAACAGGTTTAAGAAGTTCCTTTGACTTAAGCCCCTTTCACACCGGTGTAAATGTCGAGTTGCGTACTGCGTACCGTCTACGCTGACTTAAGCAGCTCTACGGCCACTTTAAGCAGCTCTATGCTGAGTTTTTGCTCCCTATGCTCCAGTACTCCGAGCGCTACATGTGAAGGATCCAAGAAATTAAATCTGTTTAATTTTTTGGTGTAGAGCACTGGACACAAAGTACGCAGTTTTTAACCAAGTCTACACAACACACTGCAACTGTTTATAAATCTACACAAAACTGCACTACTGTACAACAACCCTCTGCAATTCTACACGCCAGGGGGACAAATCCTTTCATCAGTACAAACCTGGATTGATAGATTTTCTCCATCCCGCTGCACTTTGCTGGCAGTGAAGCTTCAAAACCACGGAAGAAGCAGCGAGCCAAGTTTCCACGTTCAGAGGACATGTCCACTGTCCACTCCTCACAGACTGATCACCACTGGGAGGACATTTCCACGGTCCCCCGTTCACTTTTCACGGCCGCCAGAAGCAGCTTCATTTTGCTTCGTTTTTCACCTCCAGTCTGTCGATTGTGGCACATTAAAAGAGTCTGTTAAGTCCTGCTCACAGACAATTGTCAGCAGGAGGACATGTCCACGTCCAGGTTAACTCTGCACGGATGATTGCCAGCAGGACATGTCCAGAATTCAGTTCTTATGGCGGACACACAATCAACTCTCCTTTGCTTGACTTTACACCTCCTCCAGTCTGTCAGGATTGTGACATGTTAATAAAGTCCATCAACAGCCAGTGGGAGGACATTTCCACGTCCAGGTTAACTGTCCATCTCCACTTCTCACGTAATGTGCATGTGGTTGCCGGCGGCTGTGCAGATGCATGTGCACACAACAGACTGTCTTGTGCATAATTAACGGACTCAAACATTGTTCATAGGAAATGCATTAACACTGTTTTTTTCTGCTTTTACTCAGGGACATGTGGATCAAAGCTGTTCTCACAGAATATCCACTGCTGCTGACGGCTTAAAAAACCTTTTCACGCCTTCATTCTCAAGTGACTTGTCACAGCAGGGGGTTTAATTACACTCAGAAAGTGATCTGCACTGCTTTGTTTGTTGCTGCTCTCTCTCCCCCCTCTCGCTCATATGGTCAAACAAAAGCGCAATGTTTAAAAGTATGCAAGTTTTAAATGGCAATATTTTGTTTTCTTTCTTGGGGGGAGCGCACAGCAGACTGTGACTTTGTGATCTGATGTTATGAGCCACGAAGAGACAGCAGTGTGTCCCACTGCACGTCGGAGAACATGAGAGAGAGCAGAAAACAGCAGCAATGGCTACATATGTGGCAGTAATGCAACAGTAAAAACCTCATGATGCAATGCACTGTATTCCAAGCACAGTGATGTGTTGTGCGCAGCCGGCAGGAATGAACTGAAAGAGTCGAATTGCAGCAAGGGCTACACACAATGCATATATTTAAAAGCAACATACGCAGCTGCAAGCAAATCTACAAACACAGCAACACGCATTACGCAGGAAAAACAGAGTACACACGCATTTCAGGCATACTGTAAATGCAACAACACAACTCTACATTGGCGCCAGTGTGAAAGGGGCTTTAAACCTTTTTTGATTGAAGTATTGCTGTATCTTAAACATCAACACCAAGACATGACAAGGCTCACCCAGAAGATGTCGTAGACAAACAGCCCCCCCAGCAGGATGCAGCCGGTACTGACATTGTTCAGATGGAGCAGCTCCACGCCATTCAGCGCAAAAGCCAAACCAAACAGGTTGTTGGCGATCCAGTGCTGCCGCATCATAAAACAACAAACATGAGAATTTAGATGTCTGAAGGGACTATTTTTCTTACAAGTTACAGAAAAACAGACTCAAATTAACCAGGAGGAACTTCAGACAGCAAGACAACAATCCCAAACAAGCTACAAACCCAAGAAAGCCAGTCTAGACCACACCTGGGCATTCTATGGCCCGCGGGCCGTATCCGGCCCTTTGGCTGACTCGGACCGGCCCGCAAATACCTGGAAATTAAAGAATAAAATCAGGTTCTCCCCAGACAAGTTTTCAACTTCAATTTATTTTCATTTGTATAGCGGCAAATCACAACAGAGTTGCCTCAAGGCGCTTCACACAGGTAAGGTCTAACCTTACTAACCCCCAGAGCAACAGTGGTAAGGAAAAACTCCCTCTGAGGAAGAAACCTCAAGTAGACCAGACTCAAAGGGGTGACCCTCTGCTTGGGCCATGCTACAAACATAAATTACAGAACAATTCACAAAATGAATATACAGGAAATGCTGTTGGTGCACAGGACAGGAGGGTCGCCAGCACAAATACAACTCCATCTCTGGATGGAGCTGCACCTTAAACAGAGAAAAAAACAGAATCAGGCATCAGAAAGAAAAAAATACAGTATAATTTGTCAGCATTAAACAACAAGAAAAACAGAAGAAATACTAAGGTGATCACCAGCCACTAGCCCTAAGCTTCGCTAAAAGACCCAGAATTTAGGTAAAGTTGAGGCCACGCCATGCTCCGTTTACTAATAAAATCAATTAAAAGAGTAAAAAGCGTAAAACAAACTATACCAGTATGCTAGCTGTACAAAAGGGAAAATAAGTGCGTCTCAAGTCTGGACTTGAAAGACTCCACAGATGTCTGTTTTATTGACGCAGGGAGATCATTCCACAGAACAGGGGCACAATAAGTGAAAACTCTATAAACTGCAGGCTTCTTATTCACACAAAGTAGACCTGCACCCTGAGAGCGCAAAACCCGGGGCGGTACGTAAGGTTTAATTAATTGTCAAACGTCTGGCTGCAGCATTTTGATCCAACTGGAGAGCCCTAATGCTAGACTGCAGTAAACCAGAAAATAGAACATTGCAGTAGTCCAATCTAGAAGAGATAAACGCATGGATCAGGGTCTCAGCATCAGCCATAGACAGGATGGGACAAATCTTTGCTATATTTCGCAGGTGGAAGAACGCAGTCCTCGTAATATTTCTAATGTGGAGGTCAAAGGACAACGTAGGATCAAAAATTACCCCAATGTTCCCCACTTGTCAGTGTGATGTATGATACACGAGCCTAGGCTGAGCGTTAACTGTCAAATTGATGCGATGTCTCACTGGACCAAGAACCATATTCAGTCTTATCAGAGTTTAAAAGTAGGAAGTTTCTAGACATCCAACTTCTCACTGATGCAAGGCAAGTTTCTAAGGATTTTATGTGAACGAGATTACCAGCAGTTATCGGCATGTATAACTGAGTATCATCAGCATAGCAGTGAAAGGTAATCCCAAAACACCGTAATATGTGCCCAAGGGGTGCTATATAAATGGAGAAAAGCAGGGGGCCTAAGACAGACCCCTGTGGAACCCCAAATTTCATGTCACTAAGGTTAGCGGTAGTGTTACAGTACAAAACAGTGAGATCGACTGGTCAAGTATGACGTCAGCCATGCAAGGGCACTCCCAGTAATCCTAAAATGATTTTCCAGACTATCAAGTAGAATATGATCATCCACGGTATCAAATCAGCACTGATATCTAACAGCACCAGAACTGTAGTGCTGTCCAAATCCATTGTAAGCAGAAGATCATTCACCACTTTAGTGAGAGCCGTCTCTGTGGAATGATATTTTCTGAAACCAGACTGCAGTGGTTCAAGAGATTATTCTCAGTAAGATAGTCCACAAGCTGCCGTGAAACCACTTTTTCCAGAATTTTAGAGCAAAGTGATAGATTTGATATCGGCCGATATTTTTCAATACACTAGAGCCAAGATTAGGTTTCTTAAGTAATGGTTTAATCACTGCACTACCATCGACATTAACGCTTGTCCGATTGTCCGGGACAAGTGTAAAATGTGATCGGACTAGCAATAGCTCTAAATCGTTGTCCGACCGGACAAGTTGTTTTCTCATTTACACCTCGCAAGAAAGCGTCTTTGGTTTTTCCCGCAACTCTCCATGTCGCAGACAATCGGAAAACATGATATCACAGGGTTCTCCCCAGACAATGGAACAACAGCGCCGCACCACCAGTGTTCTGACAGTGCCGTCACACTCTGCCCTGCTCTCAGGCAGTTTTTTAAAATCCAGCCAGGCTGTTGTGCTGAACTGCGCCCGAACGGATTCAGAAAGTTTTTCATCCAGGATTCATCTTTAAAAGAGCAGATTTACTCCTTTACTTCTTCCAGATTATTTTTTCATTTTCTTTTTATTATTGTTGTTTATGCACCAATGACACCAGATCAAATTACTTGTATGTGAGAACTTAGTTGGCAATAAATTTGATTCTGATTTGACAATCAAATCAGTCCAGATTTAAGCTCTTGTTCAAGCAAGACAATTAGGGGTTATATTGTTTATTTTAAGTAAGTATGCAATTCCACTCAAAAATGTTGAAAAAAAAAAAAAAAAAAAGCTAAACTGTCAACATGACAGAAAAAAAAAACTCTGCACAGGTGCAGTGTGTCATTTTTAAAGAAGACAGCAACTGTTATGTCCATCAAATATTAATGTGTTTTAAAACTTTTCAATGTCATTTATTTTCTTAAGACAGAAAAATACAAAAAAGAACTTTTGTCTATTATTCTTGCTTTCAATGCATCTAAAACCAGTCAAAATGACTCGCAACACGCGCCGCCTCGGGCAATAATTGTCAACAACACCGCTATACTAAAAATTTCTGGGAATAACTCTGTATCATGTGTACACGAGACCACTGCATGGAGTGTGCGTTCGTAGCATCTTCTTGCAAGATGCTGTGGCGGGAAACATTAGATAACGAACATCGCATCGATTAACACGCCTTTTGAAGAATATATTGAACAGAATGTCTTTTCTAAAACCTCCGAAACTGGGCCAGATACCAGGGAAACACCAGTCAAACGCAAAGCATCAACTCCTGCAAGTGTAGAACCTTCAAAGTAGAGGTATGAAGAGAAAGGAAGAGAGAGGAAGTTTGTGAGTAGCTAGACACAGGATTATCCGTGGCTGGGGCACAAGGAAGAGGACAACACAATATATACTGCCATGTCTGTCTGGATTTTCCTTCAATTGCGGACCAGTAAGTCATTTTTAAATGTTGAAATAAAAGAATTTGATTTGCTTTATCAAAAAACATACTGGAAATGATCATGCATTGAACAGTGATGAATTCAGAAAACACACAGAAGACAGCAGATGCATATTGACATTTACCAATTATTTAAATTTTTTCGGCAATTATGAACAATCGCAGGAGAGAAACATTATGATCTATGTCTTGGTTAACGGATTAAAAGGCTAGAGGCTATGCATGCAATATGTAATAAAATTTATTTTTTGGAAATTCAATTTTACCACCCACACAGGAGAGAAGCAATTTATGAAAAAGTGTAATTTCAGTTCTTCCACAGTAGCATGCTCCCAGACACCCCTAGGTGACACGTGCCATTGGCGTATGTATCGCGTGCCTTTGCACGCTTCACGCAACTCGCGCCTGTGGCGCTCGCTTGTCCAGTCAACCAGCTTTTCCTATAGGAAAAGTAAACCACAAGGGTTACTTGTCCTATGGACAAGTATACTAAAAAGCTTAATGTCAATGCCTGCTGCAGATTTGAAACATTTAGGAACAGATCCAGAAGTTAAAGAAGATTTAATTTCCACCGCAGTCGGCCCAAGAATGGGCCACAGATCCTTAAACAGTTCTGTTGGTATAGGATCAAATAAACAGGTGTGTTTTTGTTGACGTTATGAGTTTCGTCAGCATGCCTAGTGAGATACTTTCAAATTCTGTAAGTCTAGGTAATACCTCAGTAGTGGCGCCCACCTCAACAGCATGGTGTAGTGGTTGGGTTTAAGGCTTGCCGGGATATGTTTAACCTAATGTCTTCTATTTTCTTCTCAAAATAATCCAGGAAGTCTTGTGCCTTAAAAGGAGTCCAACTACAGGTGGTTGTCCATGAATAAATGATGCCACCGTGTCAAACAAGAACTTTGAGTTATGCTTGTTTTTGTTGATCAAATCAGAGTAATAGGTCCGCTTTGTAGCCAATAATGCATGCTTACAGTCTAAGATAGCATCATGCCACGCAAGGTGGAATACTTTTAATTTTGAACTACGCCATTTCCGTTCTAGACCTCTAGCCTTATGCTTGAGGTCACGCAGGTAATCACTGAACCAAGGTGACTGTTATTTGGGGAACGTGGTTTTAACATAAGTGGCGCAATCATGTTGAGTGTAGTTTTGAGTACTGAGTTTAAACTATCCACAAGTCTGTTTACTGATTGGGTATTTGCCAAATGTGAAGCCAAGACATCAGGCAGTCTAGCTTCGAGTTCAGTCTCAGTTGAGGAGTTGATGCATCGCGGTAGTGATATATAAGGTTGTTGTTCCACTAAACACGGCAGCGAAACTGTAAACTAAATAAGTGAGTGATCAGAGACCACTGATGTAAGAGGCATGATGTCAATATTTGTGACAGCAATAACATGTGCAAGAACCAGATCCAGGGTATTTCCACTAATGTGCGTCGAGTCCCGAATGCATTGCTGAAATCCTAATGCATCCACAATTTCCATAAATGATTTGCAGAGGGGATCAGAAGCCTTATTTATGAATGTTAAAGTCATCAATGATCAGAATGTTATCTGCACTAGCTGACAAGTTAGAGATGTGCACCAAATTCATCTAAGAATTCAGAATATGGGCCAAGAGGCCTATATACAGTGACAAAGTAATACGGCTGATTTTTATTCTTCTGACCTTGACAGTGCGTAATATCCTGAGCAGAGAATCAGATGCTCAAATGAGTTATATTGTGACACCCCAACAGCTAATAAACTAAACCGAGATTCATAAATAAGAGCAAACCTCTGCTTGCTTCGCATCACGAGGGACGTGACTAAATGTATATGCTGGTAGGCAGGCCTCATTTAAGGGGAGGACAGCTGTAGGTTTAAGCCAGGTTTCACATAATCCAATCATATCTAAGTGATCAATAATTAGATCATTCATCAACAATGATTTTGAGGACAGTGATCTTATGTAATGAGACCCAGACTAAGGACCTCAGTGGGGTTGACAGTTGAACTGTTTGGATTTAGGGGGGTTCCAGAGTACTATATATAAGATGCCTAGAAGTAGGTTTAGGTTTGAGACATTCCACGTGTGTTGCAGGTAGCAGACATGAAATCTTTGGTATTGGTTCTTTGATTTGCTGCTCTTCAGAAACGGCAAGTCCGCTTCTTAACCCCTCTCAAAGCCATTAAAATATCATGAGTCACTTTTGTGTGGATTAAAGTCACGAAATGGGACTCATGTCTTGTTGCATCCAAGAAACGAGAATCGTCCTCTGTTCCATTGGCACAGCTCCAAACGCTGTGCGGCTCTCTGCTAAGACAGAGTCCAGTCGGAATTAATAACTTCAAAACGAATCGCCGCTTGAAATAAAATGACACCGCTTACAAACACTGTAATACAGACAAGAAACTACAATCGACTAAACTTTTTTTTTCCTCCAAAAGAGACGTGCTGCGCAGCATAGCTGTAAGAGCTCATCTCAATGTATGGAAAGACATTCATGCCAATAATGTCTGAAAGGAAATGCTTTGACAAAAACTACAGAGTTTGTTTATTTCTATTGTCCACAGATCAAGGATCCACCATGTAGAGTTTTATGTCCAAAGTTTAAGGATCCAGTGACCAATTTCATATTTATTTACTTTAAGACTCAATAAAATGTTGTTCAATTTCAATTTAATTTAATCGTCTTATAAAGCTCTCCAGTTTCTCCGTGATCGAAGGTGTGTGTGTGCGCACGTACACATGCACGCACACGCACTTGCCTAGATGGTTTAGATCCACTAAAATAATAATTAACAGGGTCGTAATGTACAAACTCGGGTCTTTTCCATTTTCACGTTTCTGAGCATTTTCAGATATTTTGTAGAAAAAAAGAAAGACCAGAGTGGTGGGCGTGGTTAGATACTTTAATGATGAGATTGCTGCTCAAGTCACGATGTCCACATCATAAAGAAATTACAGTTTTAAACAAAAACAAAAGAGTCAAGCTTTTAACTTACAAAAATTTGACCTTTGACATTAATGACACGAGCGTGAACGTGAGGAATGCCGGAATCTGCAGCTGAGCCGTGAGGGGTGTGGCACTCGTTCAGAACCAGGAACACCAGATTTGTTAAAGCTGCCAATGAGGTCACATCCTGTCCCATGTCCATCACTGGGAGTGTGGAAGATAAATCGCTAAATTTAGGGCAGAGCCACTCAGGGGCGGAGCCAAGACAGCAGAGTTGTCTGGCCTCGTTTGTAGATAAACACGCAGATGGATGATGGGAATACAACAGCCTGAATAAGTCAGCCGTTACCATGAAGACCAGCCAGACTCCACCAGAGAGAAGTGCTGGTGATGAAAGCCCCGCCCCCAGCAACAGGGTGAAGGGGCGGGGCTTCAGTGAAATGTGATGTCAGGCTGGATCTTTACATTGGGGGGAGGGAGAGGGATGCAGGTTATTGGTCCTTCTTCTCCTCTTTATGCCCCGCCTCCTCAGCTGAGGACTCCTCGTACCTGCAGATTGACAGGACAGAATCAGCCAGTGAACAATGAAAGACACCCGACTCCAACCGGTCAGCCAGGAAGAGTAAAATGCCCCCTGCAGGCTGCTTTGCAGAAATCGCATTGAACAAAGGGCCTTTAATTAGTGAGGAAAAGCTGTAGGACAGTTTCACCTTCTGGCTGATTTAGTCATTATGTCTCACTTCAGAAATGTCTATTTGTCAGATCATGAACGCCAACGATGTCAATATCGTAACCACACCTTTTCTCTTGATTGATGTCTGTGCAGCGGTGGTTTTGGATACGGGCTCTGAGCTTGGCGGTGGTTTTGGATATGCGCACCCTGCGCGGCAGTGCTTTTGCTTTGCAGGTGGGGGTGGTGATTGTGGGAAAGACATGGTGGCAGCCAATCACAGCAGAGAAGTGCTGGCTGGTCTTTCAACATGGTGAAACCAGCTCGCAAACTGCTGTGTTTCTGTGTAAATAAGCTGGTCCTCAGATATTATGTAAAAGCTAGTGAGAAATAAACACTTAAAACTGAAACTGCTGTTTTGTAACCTGATAACACCTTTGGAGTGCTTTACAAGATATCTCGTGGACGTAAGCATGCACACGTATCACAAGCGATCAAAAGATTCCGCTCTTTTCCAAAGCTCATGTATGCGCACACGCATGCTCTCCTGCAGATGCTGTTAAAAGATACATGCTCGTACGGTCGGAGGTGTTTTAACACTGCGTTATATTTTCGTCCTTTACGGAACGGCGCGCTGTGCACACTGCAAGTATTCTGAAGGTGCACAGAGCACATAATTTCACACTTCAGCAGTAATCAACACATTCCATGTACACTCAACAAAAATATAAACGCAACACTTTTGGTTTTGCTCCCATTTTGTATGAGATGAACTCAAAGATCTAAAACTTTTTCCACATACACAATATCACCATTTCCCTCAAATATTGTTCACAAACCAGTCTAAATCTGTGATAGTGAGCACTTCTCCTTTGCTGAGATAATCCATCCCACCTCACAGGTGTGCCATATCAATGCTGATTAGACACCATGATTAGTGCACAGGTGTGCCTTAGACTGCCCACAATAAAAGGCCACTCTGAAAGGTGCAGTTTTATCACACAGCACAATGCCACAGATGTCGCAAGATTTGAGGGAGCGTGCAATTGGCATGCTGACAGCAGGAATGTCAACCAGAGCTGTTGCTCGTGTATTGAATGTTCCTTTCTCTACCATAAGCCGTCTCCAAAGGCGTTTCAGAGAATTTGGCAGTACATCCAACCAGCCTCACAACCGCAGACCACGTGTAACCACACCAGCCCAGGACCTCCACATCCAGCATGTTCACCTCCAAGATCGCCCGAGACCAGCCACTCGGACAGCTGCAGAAACAATAGGTTTGCATAACCAAAGAATTTCTGCACAAACTGTCAGAAACCGTCTCAGGGAAGCTCATCTGCATGCTCGTCGTCCTCATCGGGGTCTCGACCTGGCTTCAGTTCGTCGTCGTAACCGAATTGAGTGGGCAAATGCTCACATTCGCTAGCGTTTGGCACGTTGGAGAGGTGTTCTCTTCACGGATGATGCGAAGGAGATGTGTTGCACTGCATGAGGCAAATGGTGGTCACACCAGATACTGACTGGTATCCCCCCAATAAAACAAAACTGCACCTTTCAGAGTGGTCTTTTATTGTGGACAGTCTAAGGCACACCTGTGCACTAATCATGGTGTCTAATCAGCATCTTGATATGGCACACCTGTGAGGTGGGATGGATTATCTCAGCAAAGGAGAAGTGCTCACTATCACAGATTTCGACTGGTTTGTGAACAATATTTGAGGGAAATGGTGATATTGTGTATGTGGAAAAAGTTTTAGATCTTTGAGTTCATCTCATACAAAATGAGAGCAAAACCAAAAGTGTTGCGTTTATATTTTTGTTGAGTGTAAATAGAAGTCAAATGCAAATGTCAAAAGTCTCTGCTGCTGGCGGGATGATCTAAGGGCCCTGTCCCACTGGCGTTTAGGAGGATTTGCGGATGGAATGCGCACAAAAGTGGCCCACATCCGCCAAACAACCGCAATATCCGTGTAACATTCCTGTATGAGTCGGCCGACATCTGAACACATCCGTGATCATCTGCAGAGGCACGTATGTCCGCAGCCACAATTTTTGAGCGGCTCAAAAGTCCTGATGCGGATGAGATCCGCATCACTTCCTGAACATATACTGAAGACATACGCAGGACATACACAACCAACGCGCCACATATCCGCTGTCATCCACTGATATCCGCAACCGACGGGTTGGCGCGGCTTGGCGGCGGACCGGGACAACGTGCAAAACAGATAACGCGTGCCCAGCACGACCACATCACGGTCGCAAATGGTATGTCGCGCATGCAGACAGAGTGGGCACGGATGAGGCGAGTGCATCACGGCTGCTGTGCCCTCATGGGGACGCCTCCGCGGTCGCCTTCGCTTCTGTTCCCTGTTATATCTGCTTTTCTTCCTCATGAATTCTGGCTTACACACAATAGAGATAAAACACATCTGCAGATGACGTGAGGACAGAGACAACGTTTGCTCTCAGCCAGCAGGAGTCCCACTGTGTGTCTGGATTTAGAGAGTTTATGATGGGACAAAGAAAAGACCACCGAGGATGCTGGGGACTGTTCCTGACTTATAACCAGACAAAATCAGCAGATGAGTGTTATTACCATACACGTGATGATAAATTAGTAACCCAAGAAATAAATACGGATTTTAATCAGAGTATAAAATAATGACCAAAACCCCACCTGGGACTTCATCATCCATTACGACGTTTGATTTGGAGATGTCCTAACGATAATGAGGATGAATGGGAGGTGAGGGACAAGTGGAGCTGGCCTTGGTGCCGAGTTATCTGACCAGATGAATGGGAGCAAAATCAAAAGGCCACACTCTACATGGAAGTAGGTTGTAATCGGCGGCGGGGGGAGGAGCCTGTTGGCTTCAGGACAGCGTCCATGGAGCTAGCCAGGCTGGCGGGGTGAGCCACTGACTGTGGGGAAGAAGGCGAGTCTGGGAGAGGGGGGAGGAGCTCCTGAGACGACTCATAGCTAACCACAGGAAAGAGAAACACAGGGAGAAGACGAGAGGGAGCAGAAGACGACAGGGAGGAGACAAGAGAGGGAGCAGAAGATGAAAAGAAAAAAAAGATAGACAAAGTGATGGAAAGATGGCAAGGAAAAGAATAAAACAGTCAAAGTGGCTTTGTGATTAAGGAAATGACAATTAGCTCAGAGAGAGGAGGTTAATGAAGAAGTGGGGACGGGGTCACCGTCTAATGACGGGGTACAGTTATTTTGTTTCTGCTCAAACCTGGTTGGTGGAAATGTGAGCCACAGAAGTTTACTGTGGTGAGTTCAGAAAGTCAAACTGCATCCAATAAAAAAAGGACAATGTTCTCCGAAGAACTGGTCCGAGCAACTCCGTGACCCCTGAGCTGCCACGGGACAAGACTTGGCTTGATCGTTGCTGAGAAAGTGAAGACAAGGACACAGCTCAAAATCACAACAAGTGGCTCATGTGAGTCAGGTGGAACCTGTCCCAGCCCCAGGACACACACTGGCTCCCTCGCAGGAAGAAATTTGGAGCAGGACCAGACTCAAGGGGGGCGACCAGCTGCTTTTACCAAAAACCAAAGATACAAAGTACAGAACCAACAGCGAAGCTGCAGTTAAAACAGAGTCCCAGGGTCACATGACCCACTTGTTCAAACAACGATGTGGTTCGTTTCATGGGCCAGAGACGGAGCATTTGGGGCCAGATAACGGAGGTGTATGGACAGCGGGAAATGAGGAGAGCAAGAGAAAAGTTTTTAGAATAAAGGCAGCGAGGACTTTAGTCAGACCAAGTAGAATAAGGCTTGAAATCTCAGTAAATGAAGACAGTACTATCTCAACTCAACCTTTATTTCTATAGCACGTTTAAAATGACAGCAGTCGACCAAAGTGCTGCACATATTATAAAAATGGGCACCAAGTTACCCCAATTGTAAGTAAATGAATTAAGAACAATAATTACAACAGCAATAAAACAAATAAAAAAACAAAGTAAAATAAAGAGTAAATAGTAGGATTTATTTACATAGCGCCAAATCAGAACAACGCCTGCCTCGGGTGCAACGCATAAGTGAGGTCGAACTTTACCAACCCCCAGAGCAAGCATGCAGGTAACAGTGGGAAAGAAAAACTCCCTCAAAAGGGTGACCCTCTACTTGGGCCGTGCTACCGAGGAGACTACAATATGGAAAATGTGTCAGCATTAAGCAACAGCAAAAACAGAAGAAATGCTAAAGTGAAACAGATGTAATCACTCATTTAGGAAATGCCAGAGAAAAGAAATGGGTTTTTAAAGAGGCTTTAAAAGTCTCTAGGGATAGGGATGATCTAATATTAAAGGAGAGACTATTCCAGAGCCTGGAGGCAGCCGCTGCAAAGGCTCTGTCACCTCTCATCTTTAATCTGGTTTTAGGCACCTGCAGCAACAGTTGGTCAGAAGACCTTAAGGCTCTGGTTGGGGTGTAAGGAAGAAGCAGCTCCGAAAGATACACTGGGGCCATTGAGGACTTTAAAAACAATTAAAAGAAGTTTAAAATTAGCCCAGTAACGGACTAGAAGCCAGTGAAGAGTAGCCAAGACCAATGCAATGTGGTCAGACTTCTCTTTCCCAAAAGAAGACGAACAGCAGTGTTCTGAATAAGCTGGAGGAGGTTTAGAGAGGTCTGATCCAAGCCAACATACAGAGAGTTACAATAATCTGGTCTACTTGTGATGAAGGTGTGGATAACCTTCTCAAGATCAGTCCTAGAGAACTATGGCTTGGACTTGGCTAGGAGACACAGTTAGAAGAAACTTGTTCTCAACAGCACTGACCTTATCAAATTTAAAATGGGTGTCAAAAATCACCCCAAGGTTCCTCACACAGGAGTGAATGTTGGACCAGTGAATATTGGAACCCAGGACAATAGCAGAGCAAGCTGTGGAAGTGCTCCCCCAAAACAGGATAACCTTTGTCTTGGATTAATTAAGAATCCAAGACAAAGGCTAACATTAACCCACTCAAACAATCCAATAATGGCTGCATTGGGGCACTGCTTAACGACCTTAGTGGCAGGTAAATTTGGACATCATTGGCAAAGCAATGGAACATATTTGGTATTTTCTTTATCACCCTTTATTTATGCTTTTTTTGGGCTTATTTTTAAAGAACATATACTGTACATAAAAACAGTTACCGTGTGGGGGTATACCATATCCTCTTTAAATTGCATAACTTATCTCTGGTAGTCCAACATGAATCACATGGAGGCAGCATTCTTTCCCCGTGTTGTGTAGGAGATCCATTTTGCCCACTTGTTAGTGAAGTCTTCACCTCTACACCTCAGGGTGAAGGTCATCTTCATTAAAAATATTTCTTTCACTATGTTTGTCCATTGTTTAAAGCTTGGGGAGTCTGGTTTGTTTGTTCTTGGTAATCACCTTTTTACAAGCAACAAATAGTATTTTACACAGATACCAGTCTTGTGGAATAATTACATCTTTTATCACACCTGGATACAGGATTTTTACATTATTAAGAATTGGATATCCTAAATATTTTGTATCACTGAACAGATATTTGGTAGTTTCGAAAGATGGAGGGACTCCACAGGTCAGTTGGGCCACATCTGAAGAAAAGTGGCCCAGCTGTATAGAAAAGCTCTGCTCTGTGAGGCAAGAACTAACCAGGTGAGAGTAGAGCCTGTAATGCCCACACACTGCTCAAGACGATGCAACAGAATCATGTGGTCCACTGTGTTAAAGGCAGCTGACAAATCTAATAGCATCAGGATGGCAGGACTACCTGAGTCAACAGCTAAAATCAAATAATTAAAAACTGTCAGTGGAGTGGTTTTGGTGCTATGTCTGGGTATGAAGCCAGACTGCAACTTTTCATAAATGTCATGCTGGGCTAAAATGACTGCAACTGGATGTAGACCGCTCTCTCTAACACCTTAGATAAAAAGGGGAGCTAGGACAGAGTGTAGGTGTTGGCATAAGAGGGGAGGCATCACTGGGATTAATAAGAGAGTTCAAGACAATGAACAGGAGAATTAGGTTGCTTTGGCAGCTTTCTGATAAGCAAACATACAGCCATGAAGAATTTGTGAGATGCAATGAGATGATCTTTTTTTCTATTTCCTCTCTTACATGTGCATCTGAGTGCACGCGTTGACTCGTTTAACCATGGCTGTGAGTGTGGTTTAGAGCGCCTTGGCCTACAAGGAGGGACACGGTCCAAGATCTCCGTGCACATGGAGTTAAAGCCAGACAAATCTCATTGGCACTGAGACCACATTTTTCATCAAGTGTGCACAAAAAGAAGAATAATTAAAAACAGCGGAAAAACTGTGTGACAAAGGGTCAACAGCACGTCAGAGGCATTGGGGGGGGACAGGTCGTTTATCCGCCCGAACACGGAAGCGTCAAAGTGAACAGCACAGGTAGATGATCGGAAATACACAGAGTTGCACAGATTTCCTTAATGCAGACAAACCATAAGACAACACAAGAACTAAAATATGCCCCTTTTCATGAGTCGGGACAGAAATGCACTGGGTAATTAAAGGATTCAATCAGGTTTAAAAAGTCCTTGACCAGAGGACGGGGAAATTACAGATTCAGTTCAAAAAGCTGCAGCTCAAAGTTGCTGTGACTCGGAGGCTGGGACAAACGACAATGAAGTTTGGATTTAAACACAGAGGTTATGCCGCCACCGCCACCACCCGTGGAGCGGGGCAAGCTAAAAACAAACAAACAATCAGGAGGAAGGAGTTCAGAAACGGCATATGGTCACCCGCATGGATCACATCTCCGTCACACAAGGTATCCAGTTTGCGGGAGGTGAGAAGTCATTTAAAAGAAAAGTTTTATTCGCCACTGACTTTGCGTTTAGCAGGGCTACGCTCAGGTTCCGCTGTGAGCAGGCTCATGACGCAGCACGTCTCAGCTGGCGGAGGTTGTTGCAGTGAACACCGTGGCACAGGCAGCAGAAGGTCCAGCCACTGTGCAAACAGGGGCGACGACTCTGGGAAAATGGGGTGGATCCACCGCCACATCCAATGCTGGGCAGAAAGTCCAAATCCAAGGAAATACGAGGTCTGTCAATAAAGTATAGGTCCTTTTTATTTTTTTCAAAAACTATATGGATTTCATTCATATGTTTTTACGTCAGACATGCTTGAACCCTCGTGCGCATGCGTGAGTTTTTCCACGCCTGTCGGTGACGTCATTCGCCTGTGAGCACTCCTTGTGGGAGGAGTCGTCCAGCTCCTCGTCGGAATTCCTTTGTCTGAGAAGTTGCTGAGAGACTGTCGCTTTGTTTGATCAAAATTTTTTCTAAACCTGTAAGGCACATCGAAGTGGACACGGTTCGAAAAATTAAGCTGGTTTTTGGTGAAATTTTAACAGCTGATGAGAGATTGAGGTGTTTCAAGCTGAAAACCTCCACATTTCAGGCTCTATTGATCCTGGACGTCGTGAGAGAACAGAGAAGTTCAGAAAAAGTCGGTTTCAGCATTTTATCTGGATATTCCACTGTTAAAGGAGATTTTTTTTAATGAAAGACGTGCGGACGGATTGCAGCGTCGGCTCACAGCCGCTGTGACGCTCCGCCACAGGAAAAACACCTCCGTTGGAAGCCTTAAGGACAAGTTGGAACATGCCCAACTGTTAAACAATTTCTCATACACTCAGTCCACTGAAAGCCATCAAAAGCTGCCTGGATTTACAAATGGTTATCAACACGGAGGTGTTTTTCCTGTGCCACCGCACCGCGCGGCTGCGCCCCGACGCGCGGGACCTGTTCGCACGCCTTTCATTAAAAAAAATCTCCTTTAACAGTGGAATATCGGATTAAAATGCTGAAACCGACTTCTTCTGAACTTCTCTGTTCTCTTACGACGTCCAGGATCAATAGAGCCTGAAATGTGGAGGTTTTCAGCTTGAAACAGGTGACGACGGCCGCCCTGAGAGCACTGCATGACGTCTCACACCGTGGGAAGTCCTTAAAGCGACAGTATCACCTCAAAATCTCTCAGCGTTAAAATTTTCACCGAAAAACCAGCTTAATTTTTCGAACCGTGTCCACTTCGATGTGCCTCACAGGTTTAGAAAAAATTTTGATCAAACAAAGCGCCAGTCTCAGCAACTTCTCAGACAAAGGAATTCCGACGAGGGGCTGGACGACTCCTCCCACAAGGAGTGCTCACAGGCGAATGACGTCACCGACAGGCGTGGAAAAACTCACGCATGCGCACGAGGGTTCAGCATGTCTGACGTAAAACATATGAATGAAATCCATATAGTTTTTGAAAAAAATAAAAAGGACCTATACTTTATTGACAGCCCTCGTAATCAGCTGAAAGAGCTAAAAAGTGAGCATGAAGTCTGACGAGTGCACCAGCGCATTTTCCCCATCTTCTAATGCACTTTCTTCGGGGGATAGACAACACAGCTGGTGTAGCTGTTCCATGCCCGTTGTCTTTCCCCGAAGGGAGCACTGCCTTTGACCACACCCCTTCTGGGAAAGACAACAGGCAGTTGGCGCAGGTGATTAGGAATGTCTGCCAGCACAGGAGGAAGTGTTTGCCGAATAAACAATGAACGATCAGATGACAATAAAGCCTTAGATGAAGCTTTAATTTTGAAAAGAGTTTGGCGATTCTCGATAGGAGTTAAAAAAGCAAAAGCAGAGTAGAAGCAAACAAAACAGTAAGAGAGTGGGGCAGAGCGGCTTGCCAACATGGGCACCACACCATCTTTTCCCTCCCAAAACACTAACTTCTCTTGACACTGTCATCAGTTCTCTCTAAATCCACAAACACAGAAGGCAATTCCTCCGTACTTCTCCATCAGCACTCTGAGCAAACAAAGCATCTGTGGTGCTCTTTCTTTTAAGGAGGTGGGGCCACAGGAGATTTCTCTGATCATCAGTACATGTCAGGGATAAGAACAGTCTGGAAGGAAAAAGACTGATGGGTGACTATGGGGGGTCTCCCTCCCTAAGGGGGAAATTTTGAATTTTTAACACTTAAAAGGAGCTATTCTGGTGAATTTTAACAGATGAAAAGATGATTTTATGTGGATATAAATGCTCTCATTTATACCTTTGTTTAAAATCTTGGCCATGAATGACAATTCATAATAAAATGCATCTAAATTTATTGTGAGCAGACATTCAAATCAGTGTTTGTCAATAATGAAACCAAACAGTCAGGATAGTCAGTCCAATGTCCATGTAAATCCTGGTCAAATCCACACAAGACCACATGACAAATGATGCATTTTTTAATTAAAAAACCAGGTCTGTTGATTTTCACGCAGTCTAACATAAAATCCAAGTTGACACCATCTAGAGTACTGAAAAGGAAAAAAAAAAATAAAAAAATCAACTAGACAGTTATAGTTAGTTTGTGGTATTTAAGTCTCATTCAGTAATTTATGTTGAATCCTGGTGAAACATGGCCCCACCCATGTCCCTTGTTGATGTGTTCAACCCTTTTCCCCCCCTATATTCTTAGTTCATTTGTGTTTTTCTTACCCTCTTAGTTTAATTTTTTAATTTTTTTTTTTTCCCCCCAAAATCGGTACTAACTTCCATCAGGAGTAGATATTTGGTCCGGCAGCAGGGCTGCAGGTTGTCAACGGTATTACTTTGTCCAGTCATGTCCATGCAAACGTTTCTTTGGAATCTTTATCGATTTCTGACACACTTGCCATCTTCGTCTTTTATCCATTCCAGCACTTTTTCCTCACACAAAACTGTCCAAACTTTCAAACTTTATTCGCTTGCTGCCATTATGCATCCCATAATACGCAGTTGTCGCACGCGGGATCTCGCAAGAGAGACATTTTTCAGGAAAAGTAAAGTTTTTACAGCTTAGGGTGCCCCAGCCCCTGTCATGAACCACCCAGCCTTTGTTTTGTTAACTGCTATATTACATTTACGGACACAAACAAACTGTGGGACGAGCTGCTTAGCTACACTCAACAAAAATATAAACGCAACACTTTTGGTTTTGCTCCCATTTTGTATGAGATGAACTCAAAGATCTAAAACTTTTTCCACATACACAATATCACCATTTCCCTCAAATATTGTTCACAAACCAGTTTAAATCTGTGATAGTGAGCACTTCTTTGCTGAGATAATCCATCCCACCTCACAGGTGTGCCATATCAAGATGCTGATTAGACACCATGATTAGTGCATAGGTGTGCCTTAGACTGTCCACAATAAAAGGCCACTCTGAAAGGTGCAGTTTTGTTTTATTGGGAAGAGTGGCCTTTTATTGTGGGCAGTCTAAGGCACACCTGTGCACTAATCATGGTGTCTAATCAGCATCTTGATATGGCACACCTGTGAGGTGGGATGGATTATCTCAGCAAAGAAGAAGTGCTCACTATCACCGATTTAGACTGGTTTGTGAACAATATTTGAGGGAAATGGTGATATTGTGTATGTGGAAAAAGTTTTAGATCTTTGAGTTCATCTCATACAAAATGGGAGCAAAACCAAGTGTTGCTTTTATATTTTTGTTGAGTGTATTTAGTATAGCAGCTCTTCACGGCAAACCTCGTGCATGCCACGCTATTCAGTAACAGCGACGGCCAGTGGCTCATGTGAGAACTGTCACAAACACATCACTCTTTAATTTTTTCTCACTGGATTTGAAATGACAGGTGACTAAATAATACCAAAGTCAGGAAACCGCCAATCGGAGGATGATTCTCATCCCTGTTATGTTGGGGGAAGAGCTTCTGCAGAAGCAGTTTGCAGGAAGTTCTCAGCTGTTCTCATGTTTTACTTTCTGTGAAACTCCAGTTTAAATTTTTGTTTTATTTGGGGGGGCTGACTGCCTGAACACCTGGTTGCTATGGTTCCTCACCTGAACATCTCGATGAGCTCTCCCTTAAGCAAAGCAACAATGACAGGGAAGCCGACGCAGGCTGGGACCAGGTAGAGCAGAGCGGGCTGCAAGCAGACAGACAGAAGGTCACATATCCTCTTATACATGTCAGAAGTGTGAACTTTAATCTTACCTGTGCATGTTTGAAGGTGTGCATGATGAAGATAGTCAGTCCAAGTCCAAAGATGTAGGCCAGGAAGCTGGAGTAGAAGTACGTCCTGCTGTTCTTCTTCAAGCGCAGCAGGGACACGACATGTGACAGACAACATGACCTCTGACCTCTGCATGTCAAAGGAAGAAGACATTACCTGACGTCAAAGGCAGCAGCAGGGCAATGAAGATACCTGGGATGACAATATCACCCAGACCCAGCATGGCGAAGTTGCTGGCTTCTAGACCTTTCTCCAACAGGTCCTGAGGAAAAACCACTGAGAGACGAGACGAGTCAGTCTAACGTTTAAATTCAGAGCAAACTGAGAGATGCCTGTTTCATCTGCTGGGGGTTTCTTCCTCTAAGAAAAGGTCTGAGGGAATGTTGGGACTACTGGTGCCTCCAAGCCGGGTCGGGAGTCTTTTTTTTGTGAAAGTGGACATTTGTTTTGATGTCCAGGAATGCACTCTGGAGGGTTTTTTTGGTGACTACTTTCTCACCCTGATCCCCCTCAGTTTAGTTGTTTTAGTTGCTTAATGTATTTGTATTTTCACCTTTTCTTTGCCTTAAACCAAAACTGATTTCACAGCCTACATGGTTGTTTGATCAGATTACTGAGTCATTTTCATATTTTTGGCTTCCCTCATATTCATGCGGAAAGAGGCCTGACTGAGAAGTAAGGTTTTTATCAGCACATTTAAGTTATGTCATCCCCAGAGATTTTAAGTGTATTTTGGAGGGGGGTGGGGGAAGAACACGACAGTTTCTTGTGTTCTCAGGTCTGCAGCAGTGTTTTAACCACAGTAAGGACCCCCCAGAGCAGACATTAAAAGGTAAAAAAAAAAAAAAAAAAAAAAAAAAAAGTTTAAAAATGATCAGTTCACTGTGCTGAGATACTCAAACACACCGGAGGAGGGGGGTCCTGCTGCAGCAAAGCGCGGACAGGACACGGCCGGACAGCATGAACTGATGGGAATCCATCGTAGTGAGAGAACTTTAATCCCTGAATTTGTGCATTACAAATCAGGATTAGAATCAAACCTGAACGTGAGCCACACCAGGCTGACAGATGTCAGCTGGTTCTCCTTAGAACCGCATCTGGCCCTTTAGCTGACTCGTCTGTGTGGAAATCAGCTATTTTATTTATTTATTCACTGAAAATGCCAGGTTGTTGTTCATTTGGAGGCACAAATAGACAACAAGGGCTTCAAGATGTACAGATTCCCTTCAGATCCCAACAGAAGAATCATTTGGGAAAATAAAGTCAGCTGTGTGGGATGAACGCGACTTCATCATCAAAGCTTTCAGAGGTAAATTTATTGTTCAGTCCCATGTACAGTAAAACTCACCTAAACCATCATCATATAAACCAGATATTCACAGTCATAGCTCAACTATTTTGATATTTATTTTGATAGCACCTGTACCTGGATGTGTTGCTGTAGGTGGATAATGATTTAATAAATGTTGAAAACATTAAAGGTTCATTCAGTAGTTCAGCGCAGTTAGACCCAAAATGGCACCATGCTCTGATTTGATGCCACTCGAAGCACACTAGTTCTCCTTTATACAACAGACAGTTTTTCTGCACAAATATTAATACATCTGCTTTTTCTCTAAAACACGCCAACATTAGCCTGTTCGCGCTGTGTTATGTGACGCGAGTTCTCTGACACCTCAGAAGCTGTCGACTGGAAAAATTTTGCCTTTGAATAATTTGGTTAAAGAGAATGTAGGTTTGTTTGTTATTACTAACTGATAATGTTTTAACAGCTGATAACACATTTATACCGTCTTAAAAACAAATGACATCACAAGGCTTAAAGTTGGGAATTTGACCATTTGTGCCATGAAACTGATGAGACAAATGAAACCAAACAAACTTGGGCACACTTAAAATGTGCTGATTCCCTCCCATACTTACATTTGATTGGTGCCTCAAAGGACTTGGCAACTGTACCATGACATTGGTCCCAAACACCTGCATGGTCAGAAAAATTAATAAGAAAATAAAAATACACAAACAAAAATAAAATACACATAAAACAAATAAATAAGAACTTAAAAATAAAACAAATAGCATTTGTTTAAAACAGGTTTAAGAAGTTCCTTTGACTTAAGCCCCTTTCCACACCGGTGTAAATGTCGAGTTGCGTACTGCGTACCGTCTACGCTGACTTAAGCAGCTCTACGGCCACTTTAAGCAGCTCTATGCTGAGTTTTTGCTCCCTATGCTCCAGTACTCCGAGCGCTACATGTGAAGGATCCAAGAAATTAAATCTGTTTAATTTTTTGGTGTAGAGCACTGGACACAAAGTACGCAGTTTTTAACCAAGTCTACACAACACACTGCAACTGTTTATAAATCTACACAAAACTGCACTACTGTACAACAACCCTCTGCAATTCTACACGCCAGGGGGACAATCCTTCATCAGTACAACCTGGATTGATAGATTTTCTCCATCCCCGCTGCACTTTGCTGGCAGTGAAGCTTCAAAACCACGGAAGAAGCAGCGAGCCAAGTTTCCACGTTCAGAGGACATGTCCACTGTCCACTCCTCACAGACTGATCACCACTGGGAGGACATTTCCACGGTCCCCCGTTCACTTTTCACGGCCGCCAGAAGCAGCTTCATTTTGCTTCGTTTTTCACCTCCAGTCTGTCGATTGTGGCACATTAAAGAGTCTGTTAAGTCCTGCTCACAGACAATTGTCAGCAGGAGGACATGTCCACGTCCAGGTTAACTCTGCACGGATGATTGCCAGCAGGACATGTCCAGAATTCAGTTCTTATGGCGGACACACAATCAACTCTCCTTTGCTTGACTTTACACCTCCTCCAGTCTGTCAGGATTGTGACATGTTAATAAAGTCCATCAACAGCCAGTGGGAGGACATTTCCACGTCCAGGTTAACTGTCCATCTCCACTTCTCACGTAATGTGCATGTGGTTGCCGGCGGCTGTGCAGATGCATGTGCACACAACAGACTGTCTTGTGCATAATTAACGGACTCAAACATTGTTCATAGGAAATGCATTAACACTGTTTTTTCTGCTTTTACTCAGGGACATGTGGATCAAAGCTGTTCTCACAGAATATCCACTGCTGCTGACGGCTTAAAAACCTTTTCACGCCTTCATTCTCAAGTGACTTGTCACAGCAGGGGGTTTAATTACCACTCAGAAAGTGATCTGCACTGCTTTGTTTGTTTGCCTGCTCTCTCTCTCCCCCTCTCGCTCATATGGTCAAACAAAAAGCGCAATGTTTAAAAGTATGCAAGTTTAAATGGCAATATTTTGTTTTTCTTTCTTGGGGGGAGCGCACAGCAGACTGTGAACTTTGTGATCTGATGTTATGAGCCACGAAGAGACAGCAGTGTGTCCCACTGCACGTCGGAGAACATGAGAGAGGCAGAAAACAGCAGCAATGGCTACATATGTGGCAGTAATGCAACAGTAAAAACCTCATGATGCAATGCACTGTATTCCAAGCACAGTGATGTGTTGTGCGCAGCCGGCAGGAATGAACTGAAAGAGTCGAATTGCAGCAAGGGCTACACACAATGCATATATTAAAAGCAAACATACGCAGCTGCAAGCAAATCTACAAACACAGCAACACGCATTACGCAGGAAAAACAGAGTACACACGCATTTCAGGCATACTGTAAATGCAACAACACAACTCTACATTGGCGCCAGTGTGAAAGGGGCTTTAAACCTTTTTTGATTGAAGTATTGCTGTATCTTAAACATCAACACCAAGACATGACAAGGCTCACCCAGAAGATGTCGTAGACAAACAGCCCCCCCCAGCAGGATGCAGCCGGTACTGACATTGTTCAGATGGAGCAGCTCCACGCCATTCAGCGCAAAAGCCAAACCAAACAGGTTGTTGGCGATCCAGTGCTGCCGCATCATAAAACAACAAACATGAGAATTTAGATGTCTGAAGGGACTATTTTTCTTACAAGTTACAGAAAAACAGACTCAAATTAACCAGGAGGAACTTCAGACAGCAAGACAACAATCCCAAACAAGCTACAAACCCAAGAAAGCCAGTCTAGACCACACCTGGGCATTCTATGGCCCGCGGGCCGTATCCGGCCCTTTGGCTGACTCGGACCGGCCCGCAAATACCTGGAAATTAAAGAATAAAATCAGGTTCTCCCCAGACAAGTTTTCAACTTCAATTTATTTTCATTTGTATAGCGGCAAATCACAACAGAGTTGCCTCAAGGCGCTTCACACAGGTAAGGTCTAACCTTACTAACCCCCAGAGCAACAGTGGTAAGGAAAAACTCCCTCTGAGGAAGAAACCTCAAGTAGACCAGACTCAAAGGGGTGACCCTCTGCTTGGGCCATGCTACAAACATAAATTACAGAACAATTCACAAAATGAATATACAGGAAATGCTGTTGGTGCACAGGACAGGAGGGTCGCCAGCACAAATACAACTCCCATCTCTGGATGGAGCTGCACCTTAAACAGAGAAAAAAACAGAATCAGGCATCAGAAAGAAAAAAATACAGTATAATTTGTCAGCATTAAACAACAAGAAAAACAGAAGAAATACTAAGGTGATCACCAGCCACTAGCCCTAAGCTTCGCTAAAAGACCCAGAATTTAGGTAAAGTTGAGGCCACGCCATGCTCCGTTTACTAATAAAATCAATTAAAAGAGTAAAAAGCGTAAAACAAAACTATACCAGTATGCTAGCTGTACAAAAGGGAAAATAAGTGCGTCTCAAGTCTGGACTTGAAAGACTCCACAGAATGTCTGTTTTATTGACGCAGGGAGATCATTCCACAGAACAGGGGCACAATAAGTGAAAACTCTATAAACTGCAGGCTTCTTATTCACACAAAGTAGACCTGCACCCTGAGAGCGCAAAACCCGGGGCGGTACGTAAGGTTTAATTAATTGTCAAACGTCTGGCTGCAGCATTTTGATCCAACTGGAGAGCCCTAATGCTAGACTGCAGTAAACCAGAAAATAGAACATTGCAGTAGTCCAATCTAGAAGAGATAAACGCATGGATCAGGGTCTCAGCATCAGCCATAGACAGGATGGGACAAATCTTTGCTATATTTCGCAGGTGGAAGAAAGCAGTCCTCGTAATATTTCTAATGTGGAGGTCAAAGGACAACGTAGGATCAAAAATTACCCCAATGTTCCCCACTTTGTCAGTGTGATGTATGATACACGAGCCTAGGCTGAGCGTTAACTGTCAAATTGATGCCGATGTCTCACTGGACCAAGAACCATCATTTCAGTCTTATCAGAGTTTAAAAGTAGGAAGTTTCTAGACATCCAACTTCTCACTGATGCAAGGCAAGTTTCTAAGGATTTTATGTGAACGAGATTACCAGCAGTTATCGGCATGTATAACTGAGTATCATCAGCATAGCAGTGAAAGGTAATCCCAAAACACCGTAATATGTGCCCAAGGGGTGCTATATAAATGGAGAAAAGCAGGGGGCCTAAGACAGACCCCTGTGGAACCCCAAATTTCATGTCACTAAGGTTAGCGGTAGTGTTACAGTACAAAACAGTGAGATCGACTGGTCAAGTATGACGTCAGCCATGCAAGGGCACTCCCAGTAATCCTAAATGATTTTCCAGACTATCAAGTAGAATATGATCATCCACGGTATCAAATCAGCACTGAGATCTAACAGCACCAGAACTGTAGTGCTGTCCAAATCCATTGTAAGCAGAAGATCATTCACCACTTTAGTGAGAGCCGTCTCTGTGGAATGATATTTTCTGAAACCAGACTGCAGTGGTTCAAAGAGATTATTCTCAGTAAGATAGTCCACAAGCTGCCGTGAAACCACTTTTTCCAGAATTTTAGAGCAAAGTGATAGATTTGATATCGGCCGATATTTTTTCAATACACTAGAGCCAAGATTAGGTTTCTTAAGTAATGGTTTAATCACTGCACTACCATCGACATTAACGCTTGTCCGATTGTCCGGGACAAGTGTAAAATGTGATCGGACTAGCAATAGCTCTAAATCGTTGTCCGACCGGACAAGTTGTTTTCTCATTTACACCTCGCAAGAAAGCGTCTTTGGTTTTTCCCGCAACTCTCCATGTCGCAGACAATCGGAAAACATGATATCACAGGGTTCTCCCCAGACAATGGAACAACAGCGCCGCACCACCAGTGTTCTGACAGTGCCGTCACACTCTGCCCTGCTCTCAGGCAGTTTTTTAAAATCCAGCCAGGCTGTTTGTGCTGAACTGCGCCCGAACGGATTCAGAAAGTTTTTCATCCAGGATTCATCTTTAAAAGAGCAGATTTACTCCTTTACTTCTTCCAGAATTATTTTTTTCATTTTCTTTTTATTATTGTTGTTTATGCACCAATGACACCAGATCAAATTACTTGTATGTGAGAACTTAGTTGGCAATAAATTTGATTCTGATTTGACAATCAAATCAGTCCAGATTTAAGCTCTTGTTCAAGCAAGACAATTAGGGGTTATATTGTTTATTTTAAGTAAGTATGCAATTCCACTCAAAAATGTTGAAAAAAAAAAAAAAAAAAAAAGCTAAACTGTCAACATGACAGAAAAAAAAAAACTCTGCACAGGTGCAGTGTGTCATTTTTAAAGAAGACAGCAACTGTTATGTCCATCAAATATTAATGTGTTTTAAAACTTTTCAATGTCATTTATTTTCTTAAGACAGAAAAATACAAAAAAGAACTTTTGTCTATTATTCTTGCTTTCAATGCATCTAAAACCAGTCAAAATGACTCGCAACACGCGCCGCCTCGGGCAATAATTGTCAACAACACCGCTATACTAAAAATTTCTGGGAATAACTCTGTATCATGTGTACACGAGACCACTGCATGGAGTGTGCGTTCGTAGCATCTTCTTGCAAGATGCTGTGGCGGGAAAACATTAGATAACGAACATCGCATCGATTAACACGCCTTTTGAAGAATATATTGAACAGAATGTCTTTTCTAAAACCTCCGAAACTGGGCCAGATACCAGGGGAAACACCAGTCAAACGCAAAGCATCAACTCCTGCAAGTGTAGAACCTTCAAAGTAGAGGTATGAAGAGAAAGGAAGAGAGAGGAAGTTTGTGAGTAGCTAGACACAGGATTATCCGTGGCTGGGGCACAAGGAAGAGGACAACACAATATATACTGCCATGTCTGTCTGGATTTTCCTTCAATTGCGGACCAGTAAGTCATTTTTAAATGTTGAAATAAAAGAATTTGATTTGCTTTATCAAAAAACATACTGGAAAATGATCATGCATTGAACAGTGATGAATTCAGAAAACACACAGAAGACAAGCAGATGCATATTGACATTTACCAATTATTTAAATTTTTTCGGCAATTATGAACAATCGCAGGAGAGAAACATTATGATCTATGTCTTGGTTAACGGATTAAAAGGCTAGAGGCTATGCATGCAATATGTAATAAAATTTATTTTTTGGAAATTCAATTTTACCACCCACACAGGAGAGAAGCAATTTATGAAAAAGTGTAATTTCAGTTCTTCCACAGTAGCATGCTCCCAGACACCCCTAGGTGACACGTGCCATTGGCGTATGTATCGCGTGCCTTTGCACGCTTCACGCAACTCGCGCCTGTGGCGCTCGCTTGTCCAGTCAACCAGCTTTTCCTATAGGAAAAGTAAACCACAAGGGTTACTTGTCCTATGGACAAGTATACTAAAAAGCTTAATGTCAATGCCTGCTGCAGATTTGAAACATTTAGGAACAGATCCAGAAGTTAAAGAAAGATTAATAATTTCCACCGCAGTCGGCCCAAGAATGGGCCACAGATCCTTAAACAGTTCTGTTGGTATAGGATCAAATAAACAGGTTGTGTTTTTGTTGACGTTATGAGTTTCGTCAGCATGCCTAGTGAGATACTTTCAAATTCTGTAAGTCTAGGTAATACCTCAGTAGTGGCGCCCACCTCAACAGCATGGTGTAGTGGTTGGGTTTAAGGCTTGCCGGGATATGTTTAACCTAATGTCTTCTATTTTCTTCTCAAAATAATCCAGGAAGTCTTGTGCCTTAAAAGGAGTCCAAACTACAGGTGGTTGTCCATGAATAAATGATGCCACCGTGTCAAACAAGAACTTTGAGTTATGCTTGTTTTTGTTGATCAAATCAGAGTAATAGGTCCGCTTTGTAGCCAATAATGCATGCTTACAGTCTAAGATAGCATCATGCCACGCAAGGTGGAATACTTTTAATTTTGAACTACGCCATTTCCGTTCTAGACCTCTAGCCTTATGCTTGAGGTCACGCAGGTAATCACTGAACCAAGGTGACTGTTATTTGGGGAACGTGGTTTTAACATAAGTGGCGCAATCATGTTGAGTGTAGTTTTGAGTACTGAGTTTAAACTATCCACAAGTCTGTTTACTGATTGGGTATTTGCCAAATGTGAAGCCAAGACATCAGGCAGTCTAGCTTCGAGTTCAGTCTCAGTTGAGGAGTTGATGCATCGCGGTAGTGATATATAAGGTTGTTGTTCCACTAAACACGGCAGCGAAACTGTAAACTAAATAAGTGAGTGATCAGAGACCACTGATGTAAGAGGCATGATGTCAATATTTGTGACAGCAATAACATGTGCAAGAACCAGATCCAGGGTATTTCCACTAATGTGCGTCGAGTCCCGAATGCATTGCTGAAATCCTAATGCATCCACAATTTCCATAAATGATTTGCAGAGGGGATCAGAAGCCTTATTTATATGAATGTTAAAGTCATCAATGATCAGAATGTTATCTGCACTAGCTGACAAGTTAGAGATGAATGCACCAAATTCATCTAAGAATTCAGAATATGGGCCAAGAGGCCTATATACAGTGACAAAGTAATACGGCTGATTTTTATTCTTCTGACCTTGACAGTGCGTAATATCCTGAGCAGAGAATCAGATGCTCAAATGAGTTATATTTGTGACACCCCAACAGCTAATAAACTAAACCGAGATTCATAAATAAGAGCAACACCTCTGCTTTGCTTCGCATCACGAGGGACGTGACTAAATGTATATGCTGGTAGGCAGGCCTCATTTAAGGGGAGGACAGCTGTAGGTTTAAGCCAGGTTTCACATAATCCAATCATATCTAAGTGATCAATAATTAGATCATTCATCAACAATGATTTTGAGGACAGTGATCTTATGTTAATGAGACCCAGACTAAGGACCTCAGTGGGGTTGACAGTTGAACTGTTTGGATTTAGGGGTGGTTCCAGAGTACTATATATAAGATGCCTAGAAGTAGGTTTAGGTTTGAGACATTCCACGTGTGTTGCAGGTAGCAGACATGAAATCTTTGGTATTGGTTCTTTGATTTGCTGCTCTTCAGAAACGGCAAGTCCGCTTCTTAACCCCTCTCAAAGCCATTAAAATATCATGAGTCACTTTTGTGTGGATTAAAGTCACGAAATGGGACTCATGTCTTGTTGCATCCAAGAAACGAGAATCGTCCTCTGTTCCATTGGCACAGCTCCAAACGCTGTGCGGCTCTCTGCTAAGACAGAGTCCAGTCGGAATTAATAACTTCAAAACGAATCGCCGCTTGAAATAAAATGACACCGCTTACAAACACTGTAATACAGACAAGAAACTACAATCGACTAAAACTTTTTTTTTCCTCCCAAAATGAGACGTGCTGCGCAGCATAGCTGTAAGAGCTCATCTCAGATGTATGGAAAGACATTCATGCCAATAATGTCTGAAAGGAAATGCTTTTGACAAAAACTACAGAGTTTGTTTATTTCTATTGTCCACAGATCAAGGATCCACCATGTAGAGTTTATTATGTCCAAAGTTTAAGGATCCAGTGACCAATTTCATATTTATTTACTTTAAGACTCAATAAAATGTTGTTCAATTTCAATTTAATTTAATCGTCTTATAAAGCACCAAATCACAACAAAAGCCATCTCAAGGTGCCTCACATAGAACAGTTCAACATAAAAAATTCAAATACATAATTAAAAACAGAAGTAAAAGACAGGGCTGGCATTGAGGCAATATGGCTAAGCCTGAAACTAATTTGTTGAGGGGTTTGGGGGCCGCCTAGGTCCCCAATGGGGTCCAGAGGCAAAGCCCTGGGCTGGGGAGTGCGATTTTAGGCCTTTTCAAACCTGTTTGGAAAGCTCTCAGGAACACCCAAAATTAAAGATTTTAAACAATCATTACTATCTTTGAGGTCAAGTGGTTTGTGTTTTGCAATGCAGATTTCTAAAGCAATAAAATAACCACAAACAAAACAACTGCAGGTTTTGTCTACATACTACCATCACTGAACACTGTTGCTGCTGGGCTCCTATTTTCAGGGCACTCATTTTATAGTTTATTCAACAGACCAGTCCAAGCGAATATCAGTGTGGAAAGAAAAGCAAGGCAGAAAATGAAAAGTGTTGGGTTCGCATCCACTCCGAGTTTCAAATATGTGAAAAATAATTATTTTTTTCAATAAATGAATGGTTATTAACTTACAACAGCTAAGCTAAGCATTTTGTTTTCGAAATGCCAAAATTCGTAAGCAATTTGAATTTTGAAATTTATTATTATTATTTGAACACTCGTCATGAATGCTTAATCCTTTTACTAAGACCTCTTCAAACGACGTAGATAAAAAACATAAAATACTACTTACGGCAATCAGTTGCACTGGTCAAAATCATATCCACTAAATAATCTCTTTCTTCAATTTGGTCGCTTTGTCTAACAGGTGCCTGCAAAACGCTAAGAAAAGATTTTTGTTCTGATACAGATCGAGCCACATTAAAACACATTCAATGATTATTATCACATCGAGCTAGACCAATGAAAAATCGTGTTATTAAACAAAGAACAGGGTATATTTCGCGGCACTTATTAAACAAAGAACAGGTACATTACCCAGCAGAAAACGTCATTTGTAGACCATCCCCTCAAACTCTCTCATAATTGTGTTATAAACCAGTCACCATTTGTTTTATTACACATCTGTGTAATTAATAAAATTATCTTCATAGGGTTGTCACGATTAGGAATTTCTGGAGACGATTAATTGTCAGACAAATAATTGCGATTGATGAATATATTGTCTTTTTTTTTTTCTTTTTCCCTTCTTTATATTCTACTATTGTAGTATAATTACACAACTGTGGAAGAATGTTTGGCTTCTGTGAGTGAAGAAACTGGGAATAGTGCAGCATTTTTATTTTTATCTTCATTTTACATACAGTCCCAACTTTTTCTGATTTGTGGATGTTTCTGTTGCATTTCTGAAACTGTTTCTCCTCATCAGTCACGTTTTGTGCTTAAACACTACAAGACCGAACAAATAAATATCTTTGGAAAATAACAGCTGTTAAAGTTCAGAGTTCTCACCTGCTTTTTGTGATCTGTGCGTCTGAACATCACCACAGCTCCTCTACATCAAGGTTTTTTTTAACCCGTGTATGTGTAATTTTTGCTCAGTTCATTCATATATTCTCATTTTTTAAAGCTATTTGACTGTTTATTTAATCCCATGATCTCATAAATTCATTATACGATGCGCACATGGTGTGAACAGGAGTGTAACGGCAGAATCACACCGGGAGAGAAAGTTCAGAGAGAAGTAAAGGCAGCTCCACGTTTTGGTTTTGTTTTTTTAACATGTTCACTCAGGTTAAAATCCTCTCTCTGCTCCGCGCTCGCTGTCGTACGTGCACTGATGGTTCTCAGCAGACTGTAACGTATTGTGCCTCCATTCAGGAATCTCCTTCCCCCCACCCCCTCCCTCGCAGTCTGCAGCCTGCTGACTCTGCGCGCACACACACACACAGACACACACCGACAGCTCCTTCGGTAAACTCCACATTTTAGACGGCTTTGAAGAAGACAGCCACTGTTTTAATTGGTCGTCTTATCCAAACGGCAAGATGGATCGCTCCTCACCCTCCATGTTATTGTCCTCACCCTCCATGTTATTGACGTGGACATGTCCTGACATCTCCACGTCACTACATATCCACAACACATCCTTCCATAGGGATTACATGGCAACTTGTCACCTCCGCTGCATATATCCGGATCCAAAAGCTGGAAATCTGGCTCAGGCCGGAAAAATACCAGGCCTGAAAAGAATAAAACAGATAAAAAAATAAAAACTATTCATAAGCCGGGAACCACATGACCAAGATGGCGACTTAGAGCTGTGGCTCCGACACCGTGTTCTTGTTTTTATGAACAAAACCCTTATTAACTGCCAACTTTCACTTTACACGCTGCGTGGGGGTCATGTCAAAGACAACGTCCATGAAACAGTGCGATCTTTTCACCCGCGGACGCAAAACGAGTACCAGAACAACCCCGACAAATCTCCAGGATAGCACGGATGCTAATGCTACTACTAACACGGAGTGTGCTAATATGGCTAGCATCGAAGATGTACTGTCAGAACTAAAGTCAATGCGTTCAGACTTTGGAGGAAGACTTGGTGGTATTGATCAAAAATTGAGCAATATGTCATCCGCCCTCACAACATTAGAGAGTAACCTAACACAGACAATACAAGACGTCTCTGCAAACACGACTCGCATTGAACAGGCCGAAGCCCGCATAGCCACATCCGAAACTAAACAGGAGGAAGCCGACACAACTCTACAAACTGCTCTTAAGCGCATTGCTTCTCTGGAGGCTAAATTGGAGGACGTGGAAAATCGTGGAAGACGTAAAAATCTCCGTGTGTTTGGAATACGTGAAGGAGTCGAGGGGAATAGTAGACTTATCGACTATATTACTGAGATGCTACCGAAATGGCTGGGCCTGACGCACTGTTCATTTACATTGGAACGAGCCCACCGCACACCAGCAACAACCAGACCAGGCCAGAACAGAGCCGTTCTGATCCGGTTTCTAAACTTACAAGAGAGAGAGTTTGTTTACCGAGAAGCAAGAAAACAACAAATCTTGCACGATGGCCAGAGGATCACGTTTGCACAAGACTTCTCGGCCGAAACAGCCCGGACAAGAAAGAACTTTCAACCCGTCATCAAGAACTTCATCGACATTAACGCTTTCCGTGGGTTTCAATACAATCCATGCAGGATTAGAATTCTCCATGACAGTAAGATCCACATTTTTTCCACACCTAAGGAAGCAGAGGAATTCTACAGGCGACTTCAAGGTTCCACGGAGAACACTGGTGGCGTTTGAACTGAAACGTGGTAATAGGTGGATCAAGAATTTCCTGATATAAAACAAACATGTCTAAGCAGGTGATACCTGATAAATACAGGGTGTGTTTTTGTTTTGTTTTTCTTATGTCTATATTTTCATTTAAAATATTTTTTGTTTATTTACTAAGCTAAGCTTCAGTAACTCAAGGTTATAGTTGGCAGTTATAATTTGGATATCAATAGCAATATATACAGTATACTGTTATTTTTACATCTTCCATTGTTATACTTATTTCAAGGGGGTTAAGAGACATTAGAACTAACATGGTGTTGGGGTGTCGATGTTGGAACAAGGGAGAAAGGTCATGTTGGTTAGCTTCTCCCCAGTATTGTGGATCGGCATCCTGGGGAACTTCAGTGTTCAAAGGGGTGGGGTTCTCATTCCACTGGATGGAATACCAGGGGTGGGTAAGGGGAAGTTTAAAATATGTTCTGGGTTCAATGTGTGTGTATATATGTGTATGAATGAGTATGACTGTGTAAATGTGCACTTTATCAAGGAAAGAGGTATGGTGATTTTTGGTCCTAATCTTATTTATCATAAATCACTAAATGGAAAGTAAAAAAGAATATATTGATGCTCTTATTACAAGCTGGAATGTCAGGGGAATGAGAAAATTAATTAAAGTGAAAAAAATATTGAATAGAATAAAGTTGTTAAAATCTAAAATTATTTACCTACAAGAATCACACCTGACTATGCAAGATATCAAAATACTAACCAAAAGATGGCCTGGCCAAGTGTTTCATGCGTGCTTCACTAGTCATGCCAGAGGGGTTTTAATTTTGATCCATAAATCAATACCATTTCAGAAATCCAAGGTCATTATTGATCCAGGAGGAAGATATATTATATTACAAGGTACTATATTCTCTCAAAAGATGAATCTTATAAATATTTATGGCCCCAACTATGACTCCCCATCCTTTTTTGAAAATCTTTTTCTTAATATTTCCACTTCAGATGGAATGTGTATTATGGGGGTAGACTTTAATTGCACTCTCAACCCAGTCTTAGACCGTTCATCCCAAAGTGATAGCACACATATGAAAACCAGGAAGATACTTCATAACTATATGAAAGATCTAAAACTACATGATATATGGAGGATTAGAAATCCAAATAGTATTCAATATTCCTGTTTTTCAGGCAGCTGTAAAAGCCACTCGCGCATTGATTATTTTTTAACATCCGTAGATTTGGAGCCACAAGTGAAAGAGTGTTGGTATAATAGCATTGTACTGAGTGATCACGCGCCGGTTTCTGTTAAGATACAATTGGGTAAAATAGTGTATAGTCCAAAAAGATGGAGATTACAGACCTTCTTGTTACAAGATGAAGTATTCGTAAAATTTGTAGAAAAATGTATAGATAATTATTTTGACTGTAATAAAGAAGAAACATCCGCTAGTATTAGATGGGAAGCTTTTAAAGCCTATATACGAGGTGAAATAATACGTTTCATAGGGACTAGAAATAAAAAATATAACATGGAGATTAAATTAATGGAACAACAAATTAAAACTTTAGAAAATGAATTTTATAACACTAATGACCTAGACAAACTGCAAAATTTAAGAATTATGAGAACTAAATACGATAAACTAACAACTGAAAAAGTAGCAAAAAGTTTAATGTGGACGAAGCAAGCATATTACGACCAGGGAGAAAAAGCAAGTAAACTGTTAGCCTGGAGGATAAAAAAAAATGCAATCAGACAGAGCAATTCTTAGTATAAAAACAAACTTGGATGATCTAACTTATGACCCTCTAGAAATAAACGATAGCTTTAGGACATTTTATGAACATTTGTATAAATCAGAATGTAACGTGAACAAAGAAATCCAAAACAACTTCCTGGATAAATTACAATTTCCAAAACTGTCAGAGGAAGATAATGAAATATTGGACAGGACATTGACAATTACTGATATAAAAGAAGCAATAGGAAGTTTGAACAGCGGCAGAGCACCGGGGCCAGATGGACTACCGGTAGAATTCTATAAGATGTTCAAAGATAAAGTAGCCCAGCCACTCTTAGACATGTTTAAAGAATCATACAAAATTGGGACCCTCCCAGACACCCTAAGATTAGCAACTATCATCCTCATTTTAAAACCTAACAAACCACAAACAGATTGTGCATCATATAGGGGAATAAGTCTCATGGGATGCGATTTGAAAATATTGTGCAAAGTGCTCTCCAAAAGACTAGAAAGGTGTGTACCCAAATTGATATTGGATGATCAACAAGGATTCGTTCAACAGAGACAAGGCTATCGTAATATCAGACGTGTGTTAAATGTATTATATGAGAAACATAATGCTCGTGATACAGCAATATTGTCAGTAGATGCGCATCAAGTGTTTGATAGGATAGAATGGCACTACCTGTTGAAACTACTCCCAAGATATGGAATGGGGGAAAACTTCATCAAATGGATTAAATTGTTATATACAAACCCCACTGCCCAAGTTTTAACTAACAATAACCTTTCCAGACCATTTCATTTACAACGTTCCACTAGACAAGGGTGCCCCCTGTCACCAATTCTTTTCATACTAGCTATGGAACCCCTGGCTATAGCGGTGAGAGCCCAGGTAGGACTCTCGGGAGTCAACATTGGTGGTAGAAATCATTTGATATCCTTATTTGCGGATGACATAATATTCTTTTTAACAGACTTAAAGAACACTATTCCTAACCTGATGAACCTGCTTGAGAAATTTGGCGAATTTTCCGGATATAAAATCAATAATAGTAAATCAGTACTACTGTTTCTTAATGATGAGGACAGGAAATCCCCTCCAATAAAAACCAAATTCACTATCACTACAGATGGGTTCAAGTATCTGGGAGTCCAAATCACCCCAGATATAGATAAAATTGTCACTATAAATTACGATCCCTTGGTAGATGAGGTCACAGAAACACTTGGTCGCTGGTCAAGTTTACCTATTTCTATGATAGGACGCATTAATATAATAAAGATGTCAATTTTACCAAAATTTTTATATTATTTTCAAACACTTCCTTTGCCACTACCTCGATCATTTTTTGATAAATTGAACAAAATATTCAGTGAATTCATATGGAACAAGAGGAAAGCAAGACTTCGGTTCAAGCTACTTTATTTACCTTATGAAAGAGGGGGCCTTCAATTTCCAAACCTTCAGTGGTATTATATGGCAGCACAATTAACATCAGCATTGCACTATTTCAGTACAGGCACTCCTCCAGCTTGGGTATCCATCGAGCAACAATCAATCCCAAATTTACCAATAAACAACTATCTATATTCATCTGATATAAAACTACTTAAAAAAACAAACAAAAAATCCATTTCTAAAAAACACAATAACTGTATGGTACAATGCCCATAAACTTGTCAAAAACCCTATAACAATATCTCGTTTCTCACCTATATGGAACAATAACCAGTTCATACCAGGTAGGATGGATGGAGGATTCAAATTATGGAAAGACAAAGGCATTCAGACAATCAAGGACCTATATGTAGATGGAAAACTGCTTACATTCAATGAATTGTGTGAAAAATTTCAAATCCCCAAAAAGCACTTTTTTTAAATATTTACAAATAAGAAATTTTATATCATCAAAATATAGAGAAAGTACGAATATCCCCTGTCTATCAACACTTGACAAAATTGCTATAAAACACCAGAAAGGGAGAGGTCTATTATCAAAATTTTACAACCTGCTCATGGTCCATTCTAAAGATTCAACACTAGATAAATTGAATGCTTGGATGAAGATATAAGTGAAACTGAATGGAACGAAGCATGTTTAAGAGCACAGAAACAAACAATAAATACAAGACTTGAACTACTTCAATACAAATGGCTAACAAGGACATATATAACTCCTGAAATACTTCACCATATCTCTAATAATATTCCCGACACTTGTAATAAATGTGGTAACTTTAAAGGAACTCTTGTACACTGTCATTGGGAATGCGCGACAATTCAACTTTTTTGGAAAAATGTAATTCAATGCTTAATGGAAATATTTAATATAAACATTCCACTTTGTGCAAAATTATGTATATTGGGAATATATCCTGATGGCCTATTGAAAAAAAAAAACAAGTGAAACTATTGGATTTTGGACTTTTACAAGCTAGAAGAGTTATTGCTCTGAATTGGAAGAATATTGAAGCCCCTTCCCCAAGACAGTGGATTAAGGAACTTTCAGAATGTATAGGTCTTGAAAGACTGACATATATAGTCAAGGGTAAACGAAAAGATTTTGTTAAATTGTGGGAACCATAGTTGAATATTATATCTATGAAATAGGAAATACAGAAGTCATCTCTACATTATTATTATTATGCATTTTCCTTTTTGTTACTGCTGAATAGTGATATTTGAGTGGATTGTGATAAATTGCGCAATGTAAGGTTTATATGTGCACAAGTATGGATGTGTATGTGTGTGTGTGAAATGTATTGTTCTTCTTGTATATTGACATGTTCATATTGTCAATTATTCATATTGTTATATCTTTGCAAGAAAATTTAATAAAAATACTGGAAAAAAAAAAACTATTCATAAGAAAGGGAATACAAATAGGGTTTAAGTCTTGACTTAAAAATGTTCACGGACTCTGAGTGCCTCATGGTCGCAGGAAGGCCGTTCCACAGAGCAGGTGCACGAGAAGAAAAAGCTCTTTGACATAGAAAACCTGTAAAGCCTACTTTTAGTACACAAAAAATTCACAAGAGGTATCGATCAGGGAATCGGATCGATAAGCGGAACCGATAGATAAAATCTTATCGATACCCATCCCTATATCAGAGTGAACTGAAGTCAGATAATCTCATAAGTTTCATGTTGTATCCATTTGGTGAGTTCATTTAATTTCAGCCTAATTTAAATTCACAAAGAAATGGAACAATCTGCAGTAATGCTGACTGAAGTTGGAAACTATTCAATCAGAGAAAGTCTGCATCATTGGCAGAAAAAGGAAAATATGTACAAATCATAGTTAACTTATTTGATCTCATGTTTTGATGTATACAATGATTATTGATCTGAAGCTTTTATTATTATTATTTAATTATAAAATGATTTAATCAGATTAATTTGGATGGCTTATTATTGTATCATATGTGGGGTTATGGTGGTATCACAAAAAGTTTGTATCACTGTATACAACTTTTCTTGCGGTCAAAGATACACTTTTTACTGAGGAGAAAAAAAAAAATCACTTTCTAGAGTTATATCTTCTTCAGATATAATTGAAAACACAGATTTTTCTAAATAAAACCCCCGTCACACATAGCAAGAATGTGCAGGAACAGGACCAACGCGGCAAAAATGGCCATAATTCGGACACAGTCGGGAGGGAAAGAGGTGTGTAGACTGAGCAGATCCCACCCAGACTACCTCGTCCACAGCTGCACAATCGTACCAAAGTGTATTTAGACAACAGGTAGATGACAGAGACCTGCTATCATACAGCCATAAAAGGCGCTGAAGACTGCCCAATGTCCAAATATCTGGATGGCAAACACGGGACAGAGTGGGAGGCAACGCTGAGTCCTCCCTTTGCACAGGACCTGCCGGTACTGAACACCGCAGTACAACTGACGTATGGACCGAACTCACACCATATGTGTCCAACCCGGCATCGGTGTGGTTGGTCACTCACGCAACCACATCTACACTCATCCTCCACTTCCCAGCGCGACTGACCTCACATGCGTGTGTGTTTGTGTGTGCAGAACAGGTGCTGAAATGATCACTCAGCGGTGTGTGTGTGTGTTCATAACAGCTGAATGAGCCACTAAGCGTATGCACGGGGCGCACCGCTGCCAACCACTGGACTCCGCTTGTTGCATGCTAAACTTTGCTGTGTGTGCGCGCACGTGCTGCCTTCAGCCACTGGACTCCGTTCGCTGCGTGCTAAATTTTGCTGCGTGTGCACGCACACGTGCCGCTGTCAGCCACTGGACTCCATTTGCTGAAGGTTTGCTGGCAGTGGGCTTTCCCACCTTTCGTCAGACGCAGCTTTTCTAGCGAACTTTAATTTTTCTTGTTTGAGTTTGCTCACTTCAGCACACTGCACCTCTGTACACTGATGTCGGTTGGATTATCACAGGGGAGTTATTTTTGCCTTGGTTGTTTGCAGCACACAGCAGCCGGGTGAGGCTTTTCACCACAGGCTGTGATGCCTGGCTCCTGTGCCCCCTGTGCTGTGAAGCGCTCCTGGTTCCATGCTGGCGGTGAGATTTATGTTAAATAATTTTATCATGGGCTGGCAAAACAGTTCCACATCATACCTCCCTACAGAGTTTAGATGGTGATCAAGTAATAATAAGTGTATTATAGCCGTGCCCGTGGTATCACAGATATGTTGGGCACAATATTTCACATTATTATCACTTTACCGAGGCGTTGCTAGGCCGGTATTGTAGATTTACGTCAACGCTACCTGGCTATACCCGCCCGCTGTACGTAAACAAATGACGTCATAGTGCGCAGCGCAAGAACTGTCCGCTGGGGGACTGTCCGCAGAGGAAAAGATACAAAGGCGAGAAGTGTGTGTTGGTCCCAATATGAATATTCCGGATGATTTTCCCATGGATAGTACGACAATGAACAGCAGCTAAAGCAGCCAGCTTGATGAGGACGCACTGCCGAATTTGGAGAGCAGCGCGTGCCAGCCGACACGACAAAAGTTAAAGTGCGCCAACTTTTTATGTACGCGTTATGTGTTGCGAAACTCAGTAAAAAGTGATAATAATGCAAATAACATGCTGTTGTCGTGCGGTATGCATTTACTAAGTCCCTCCGTCCATGCGGTCGCCCGCAATGACAGATATTCGCCCTTGTCTAACTCGGGCAAATGTCATTTTGGCCGACTGGGCCTGACTGGGCCCTCCTAAAGCATGTTATTGTATTATTATTCACATCACCCATGGGATGGAATGGAAATATACCTTAAAGTGTTTTGATTAGAGAGCGTAACGTCAACTCAGAACACGGTGCCATTTTGGTTCCAACTGCGTTGAACTACTGCATGAACTTTTAATGTTTTCAATATTTTTTTTTAATCATTTAACCACATACAGCAACACATACAGGTATAGTTGCTATCAAAATAAATATTAAAAATAGTTAAACTATCAAAATGACAATTTATGATGATTTATTTAATTCATTTAATGTCGGATTTATGCAGCTGCAGCACTGTAACTCTGTGTCATGCAACGACGTGCATGACAGTTTTAAAGTTCTCTGTCTCTGGATTCTGCTTTATTCTGGATTAATTTGACCCTCGACAAGCTTTTTTTTTCTACAATCGTCACCCCCAATTCAAAGATGTACATTTTCTTCTTTTACTAACTTCATGCTGTAAAGTTGAGGACCTTTCTGATCCAATTTTAATCAGTGCGCGCTGTAAAAACAGTTATAATATGATGGGAGACGAAGGACTGAAAGCAAAAAAGTGTCAAATCACAGCCTTTTGTGCCAGATTTAACAGGTGCACGTCAGGATGCGGGTCCGAGTCTGAACACGGTTTGAAAACAATAAATGGTCGAGCTTTTAATCACAGAAATGACTCTGGTACCACTTTCCACAAATCAGTGAATATCAGAGCTGAACTCTGGGTTTTTAATGGAAATACACTGCGATCGGATGGGACATTTTATCCGATGTGAGCAATACGGATTAGTTCCAGTCACAAGGCAGAATCCTGAATCGTGACGTGCGCCTCATTTAATGACCGGGTCAAAATTTCCTGAGAAATGTTTTTGCTGCCAAATGTATTTGATCCATTATCAAAATGTTATCAGTGTGCGGACTGCAAAAAACTGGTATAATATAATGGCAGACAAAGCAGTGAAAGCAACAAAGTGTTAAACCACAACCGTTTGCGCCGACTGATTTAACAGGTGCACATCAGGCTGAGGCTCCGAGTCTGAGTATGGTGTGAAAACATAAACAGACTTTTAATCACGGAAATGTCTCCGGTCCCACATGCAAGGGGTTTAATGGAAATACACTGTGATCGGATGGGACATTTTATCTGATGTGAGCGAAAAATCCCTTGTACAAAATCTGTTATATACGGTGTTTATTACATGGAAAACAATACAAAAAGTTTGGGACTTTTTTGTCCGGTGACTGAATATCTGGTTTATACGATGATGATTTAGATGAGTTTTACTGTACATGGGACTGAACAATAAATTCACCTCTCAAAACTTTGATGATGAAGAAGCTTCCATCCCACACGGCTGACTTTATTTTCCCAAGTGTTTCTTCTGTTCGGACCTGAAGGGAATCTGTACATCTTGAAGCCCTTATTGTGTCTATTTGTGCCTCCAAATGCACAACAATCCAGCATTTTCAGCAAATAAGTAAAATAGCTGATTTACATGCAGACACATTAACAGCAACACTATTTTGAACCCAAGATGGCACCATGAGTCACTTGACTGATTTTTTTTTTTTACTCGTGATGTCGCCACTCTAATAAAGGCACTCTAATGTAGCCGTACTGTAAGGTCTATGGTGGATATAAGCCTGTTCACATCTGCGAAGGCATGCCTTGTGCGATGCATTGACCTTCAGTGGCACACAGTACTTTCAGTTTGATTGCGTGCTATTCATACCTACTGCACATGGTAAATGCGTGCCGCATACATGTTATTTCATATCAACATTTCCTTTGTCATACTTGGCCGGGGTCCAGTGGAGGTGGACATACATGCAGGCAGGCTTTGCCGTGTCCAATCCATCTCAGAGCTCAATCAACTGTTATCAGATCATTTCAAATGCTGTTAAGACGCCGTCAGTGTATGTAGATTGCGATCAGATGGCACACAAACTACATATAAACCGCCATCAGATGTGCATCCCATCTCAACAGCGCTTTGAACATGTGCAACAGACGAGCAATGGGACCAAATATGTAGACTGCTCAGAGACTGCTGTCCGTCAGTCTTCAGACTGCACCTCAATACTTTCCGATTGAGGCCGAATGGCGTCATTCTGACGCGTATGTGTGATGGAGGTATAAGAATTATGTGTCAAGAACCTACCAGAATGCACCAATTTTAAGAAAATTCCAGGGCTGGGGGCCATGCCCCCAGACCCCTGGAGAGGACTTTGTGCCTTCGGCGCTTGTGTTGTGCAGCTTTGCTGTACAATCTGTCCAACGTCAAAGAAGTTTATAAAAAAATAAAAAACTCTCACCAACACCCATGAACTTTGTAGCTCAGTGAGACTACCTGTATAAATAATAGATTAAAAACTCCCCTCTGACCTGGCTGCAGCAGGTAGATGGTTATTTTGGAGAGGTGGGGACAGACCAGTGGTCTTCCTGGATGACTCCATTATGTGGCGTATGCACTGTGCCCTAACCACAATAAATCCAATGGTGTGGACTTTTAGCTGTTATGAAAAATGAAGCATTACCTTTTTAAGCATGTACCAGACACCCACCACAGTGCTGATGAGCAGACACACCAGATTCTTGGTGTCAAACTCATAGTTGACAATTTCTGGAAAGACACAGACACGGTAAGTTACTTTCAGTTTCTGTCAAGATAAACAAGAAAACAGAGCTCACATCATCATTTTCCCTTCAAACAAACGGTTCCAATCTTTCAAAGAACGTCAGACAGAAAACCAGGAAAACAGCAGAAAGCCTGAGGACTGTTCGTTTGACCATATCGGAGCTCTGCAGGTACTGAAACCTGCAGGGGCAGCGGTTTACGGGTTCAGCTGCTTTGTGGTTCATCCTGATTAGGGATGGGTATTGAGAACTGGTTCTTTTTTGAGAATTGTTAAGAAATTATTCGATCCACCGACATCAATAATCTTTTTGCTTCATGATTCTTATCGGTCCTTCAGACAGGGCTGTGAAATGAAAATTGTGAAATCCGAGGAAAATTTGCGGGGGGGGGGGGGGGGGGTACAGCTCCCCAGGAGCCGGGGTCTAGGGCCCTGTGGGGGCCCAGAATTAAATTTTTATCTAATGATACTTTTTCAGCATCTCCTGGAAGAACAAATCTCAAAATTAGTGGATATTTAAATGATCCTATATTCAACCTTTTATTTGACCTGTCGATGATGTTGAAATAACAGAATATGTGAAAGTAGGACCTCGAATGATTTTCCTTTTAATTGTAAACCAAATTATGCATCAACTCAGAACAATTAAACTACATGAAATGTATGAAGACTGAAAAGACTGTTACAGCATTTCAAAAACCACAGCTAAAGCTTGTAGAATATTTGGAAAATCATGGTAAAATATCAATAACATACCTTATAGCAAAAAGTCACTTATATTCTTGTGTAAATTCATGCAGCCTAAATCCATTCAAAGCCACAATGTCTTTTTTTACAATGAAAGAAAGTCACATAATCTTATCTAAAATCCTGTTTGAACAGAAGGGAGAGAAAAATTCTTACCGTGTTTCCTGAGAGAGCACAGTTCACTTTTCCCGTTTCTTTTATCTTTCAGGTGTGTTGATGAAGCCAGCAACAATTCCACGGATTGTTGTCCTTATAAGAATTTTTCAAACAGTCTTTCTCGCCGTCTTCTCTCTGTGCAACGTCGGTCCATGACAGGCATGCTGCACAAATCTTTTAAAAACTTGAATGCTCTAAAATTTTGGGATGTCCACATGCTAAGTTTAGCTTAAGCGTCGCACAGGAGCCACACAGCATCACCATAGCAACCAACCAGTCCTGCTTTATGACAACTGTCATAACAGCTACGCTTTGAGTGGCATTTTTCCTCCACGAAACTCCGCAGATCCGAGGAAACTGATTTGTATCTGTAACACACAGATCAGTGTCCGCGGACTTATAAAATTTACACAATGTCGTATAAAAAAGAGAACGCTTTGCGATAAGCATTTTAAAAACTCAGTGATGTTCACGATTAAAGAGTACATCATTAACACCCCACCCCATGACTAAATCCATGGAATCCCGCGGATCCGCAGTTTTCACAGCCCTGTTCAGAGCAGCCGTTGTTTTTCAGGGTGTTTGTCGGGAAAATTATCATTTCTTTACATTGATTGCATACCCTGCAGTGGCTCTGTAATCAACCGCTTCTGCAGCAGCTTTTCTTGAAGCTTGAACCAATGAAGCAGTGCAAAGACCTGCAGCTTGGCTGGTTCATTGCTTCGCTGCTTTTCAGAAGGAGCAAGTCCGCTTCTTAACTCCTCTAAAAACCGTTTAAAAATGTCAATCATGAGGCACTTTTGTGTGGATTAATGGCCCAGTCACACGGCACACGACGATTCCTGAACGAAGGGAAAAAGTAAAAAAAAAAAAAAAAAAAAAAAAAAAAATCACAATTCATTGAGAAAAGGTGGACGAAAGAGCTTTTATCACCGAACAGTCTGCGAAGCAAGAGTGCAAAAGGGACAAAAGAGGAAATTAAAACCGAAGCTCACGATCTCGATGAAACGAGCAGTGTGTGTCTGCATCTCTGCGTTCCAGGACTCTGCGCTGGGACGGAGCTCATAGCACCTGAGTCCTGGAGAAACTGCAAACAGAATCTGTGGAGATCTGTGTGCACGTCAGTGGATCACCTGCTCTGGTTCCTTGTCCAGAACAAAAGAGGGATCATCTCCATCATTATCAGAATCCACACTGTCTGTCAACACGCTGCGTGCTCCGTCTTCCTCCAATTTAAAAAAAAAAAGTGTGCTGTGGTCACTGCTGTATCACAGTATTATGTTCTAAGCCATATTTATTTATTTATTTATAACAGAAAACTGTCAAAAGGGAGAATAAATATAAATATAAGTGTAAGGATGATTGAATATATCAGAGCAGTAAATTAATCAGTGCGTGTGAACGCGCACATTGACTCACATGTGCGTTATTCCACCAGCTGATCACTGATCCACAACGTGAATTCTGCCTTCCAGAACAGCTCTTTATATAATCATTTTGATTCATCTGCCTGTTGCCACATGTACAGAAGGACTGGATTATCATTCCTACACTCATATTGTTATATTTAATAAAAAATAATAAGCGCACGGAGCAGCTCCTGCTGCCACTGATGACTTTTTTGTTGTTTCAAATTCAACAGTTGTTTGTGGCAAAATAATTAATTATATCCACAAAAAAGAATAATTCTGGCCTATGTAAGGTGCCTGAGCCCATTGAAGCTGCCCCCCCCCGATAAAAAAATCCAAGCAAGCAGGCTGAGTTTGCCCTGTAATTTCTGATGGTACATGAAGCAGCATCAGCCTCAGCGCTCACAAACCGGCTTCTGCACTGTCTGAAAACATTCAGCTGCTCCAACGAAGTCAAATTAAACAATAACGTTACAAAAACTACACAAATGCTTAAAAAACGTCAAGAACGACAGCAAAACAAGAGACGAATTGAGGTTTTTGTTGCCCTTCGTTCAAATTTTTCAACAGTTTAAAAATCCTGACGGAGCGCCAGCTGCAGGAACGAGGCTGCACGAAGGTCAAATGATGCCAACGACAGTCAACGAAAGTCCAGATTTCTTGTTTCGTCAGGGTTTCGTCACCCTTTGTTAAGTGCCGTGTGACTGGGCCATAAAGTCTCTAACTGGGACTCTTGTCTTGTTGCAAGCAAGAAACGAGAATGATCCTCTGTTCCATTCGCACAGCTCCAAACGCTGCGCCGCTCTCTGCTGAGTCAAATCTCAAAATGTCTCCCAAAATGAGACATCCTATGTTCTTTATGAATTATACTGATGCTGACATGCAGCCGGCTGAGCTCAGCTGAGAGGTATGGAGTGACATTTATGCCATTAATGTCTGAAGAAAATGCTTTTGACAAAAACTACATATTTTGTTTATTTCTATTTATGTCCAGAGATCAAGGATCCAGTGACCAATTTCATATTTATTTACTTTAAGACTCAATAAAATGTTGACATAGAAAACCTGTAAAGCACTACTTTTAGGACAGAAAATTCACAGGAGGAATTGATAAGGGAATCTATAAGGAATGTGATTGATAAGCAGAACTGATATCGATCAAATCTTATCAATACCCATCCCTAATCCTGACACTTAACAGGATCATCTGGTTAATATGAAGTCACCAGATTTGGTGATATTGATAGTTTTGTAGAATGAAGCTCAAAGTGTTAATGGTCCCAGTGCTTTCTGTACAGCAACCACTGGCTTAAGGTGACAACTGGATGTCTTGGTGCTGGGTCTCTCTGGAGGATCCTTGGGCACAACTGGAGTGACACTGTATCACATTAGCAGTTACTTCAGGAGATCCAGGTTAGGTGTACTCAGACTGGCAGAAAATCTACTACAGCCAGGTGCTGTATTCTCCTGAGGGTGATCCAGGTAGATGGTGCTTCAGTGTTGCATAATGGAACTGGAAGAGGCCAAAGACCTGGCCAGGTTTCAGCTGGATGAGAGACAGATGGCTACTTTCAGGGATGGACTGCTGCTGTACTGGGTTTGGTCCATCAGGACCCAGAGCAGTTCCATAGGGCAGTGGGTGTACCAACACCGAAGAATGCTCCTACACCTGTCGTCAGTCTGTTCGGTGATCCGTTGTTTTAAAAAGCACAAAGGTGTGATAAAATACAATTACCATTTCACTTTGTTCACGTTTTAATCTAACAAGCAGCCAGAATCTGTTTCTCACATTTGCATGGAGCATTTTAATGGCGGCTGGAACAGACAGCCAGACTGCCATTGTGTTGGCTGAAGGACTCACCCTCTTTGGACTCTCCAGAGCCCTGAGTGAAGAGCAGCTGGTACTGTTTGTTAGGCAAGGATGCTGGAAAAACCCTGGACATCAGAGGACTGCGGGCAGAAGATCAGCAAGATCAAACCATGGAACACATCTGACATGGGCTACAACACCGGCTCCAGGGGGTTTAATGTGGTATTTCACCTCATTGTGTGAGACAGAGCGAGGACACCCAGGACAAAGAAGTAAACCGACAGCAGCAGGTTGATATACTCTTGAGAAAATACCTGCAACACAGAAACCATCAGTAATCAGATGACAGAGAGTTAAGAGCAGTCAAACTAACCTGATCCATGTTGGTCACTGACGGGTGAGTTCATGTGAAGTTAATGAGCAGCATGGTTTCCCATGTAGGGCCACAGTTGTGATGGACTGTGGCCCACATCAAAGTCTGATTAGTCTTTGACAGCATTCAGAAAGAGACATGAGGTATAAAATTAAACCTGGACCAAGTGCATCTGTTCAAAAGTGTTCTGAGAGCCCAAGCAGAGAGCCGAGTTCTGGAGTTAAGGCGGTAGAGAGTGAAACTATGGAAGGAGGCGTGGTGAATGGAGCAGACATCAACGGACATGTTGGGGAAGGCAACACAGCTAATGAGAAGGTAATGTGCAGGTGAGGAGATATGGTACCAATGACACAGATGTGGAAGTGCACATGGTGGTAGATTTTGCAAAAATGACAAATGGTGAGCAGTGACGTTATTTTAAGGCGGAGGAGGAGACGTCGAGCATAATAATGACCAGTTCAAATGATGTTATGTGAAGCAGAATTTAAGCATGTCGCATGTTAAAAGTCAGTGACTGGACTTCGCACCTCAAAACAGTCAAAACTGAAGTGATCATTGTGAAGATGACAGAAGGCGGCTCTTACGTTTTATTTGGGAGTGATGACGATGGACAGAATTACGAATGAACATATCAGTGGGACAGTTTGGAGACAAAGTCAGAGAGGTGCGACTGAGATGGTTTGGACATGTGCAGAAGAGGGACCCAAGGTATATAGGGAGAAGGATGCTGAGGATGGAGCCCCCAGGCAGGAGGAGAAGAGGGAGGACAAAGAGGAGGTTTATGGATGTGCTGAGGGAGGACATGCAGGTGGTTGGTGAAACAGAGGAAGACAGAGAGAACAGGGTGAAATGTAGACAGATGATTTGTTGTGGTAGTTCTCAGAACTTATCACACTTTACCTTGAAGAAGAGGTAGAGTCCAAACAAAGTACAGCTGGCAATGATGGGAAACCTGGCAGCGTCTCGGCTCGTGATTGTCTCTGGCATGTCAGCTGCATTCTGTGGACACACAGACAGACTACAGCCATCAATCATCACACGTTGACTACTCACAGCATACACGGTGCTGGCAGCGTGGTCACAGGGTTCTGTCTGTCATACTTTACTGCTGGTCGCTTTTCTGCGACTGTGATTAAGACGGCAGCACAGCGACATCACAGGAGCACAAAGGATTCTGGGACAAATGGAACCATCCATCATAGTCTTCTTACTGTGCAAAATGGAAAGTCTGATGCTGGTTCTTGTATTGAAATCATTAAAGCTTCTTTAAATTATGCCCATGAGTGACTGAAGTCTGAATTAAGAAACATGTCACTCTATGACTGAACGCTCGTTACCGATGGGTGGCATCAAAACTTATGGTGGGCTCATCGTTGGTACTCACTGCAATGATTTAGATGTCTCTGCTGTGACCAAACAAAGACCTTGACTTCACACATGCTTCTTTCATCTTGTTTCAATATTTCAGTGAAACATACAAGCAGCAAATGGATATTCTGTTACCACATATGGTTAATTGGGGGCGTTTCTGAATGCAAACAACCATGAACATGCAAGAGCTTTAGAACGTGTGGGATTGATCAGCAGCTGATCATTACTGATGCGTACCTGTTTGGTAAATACGTGCACTCCTCAAGTATTTAAGAATTTCACAGGTCGTCACCAACACGTCCCCCACTTTTCTCTTTTTCATGAAAACATTACGTCTTTCAGACTGCTGTCAGAATCTTTTAAGCCCATGCAGCGCCCCCCTACTGGATGCACTGCATTGGCCAACATATGGAAGTTAGCCAGTGACACTTAGGTTATTTGTTTACATGGTTTTGAGATGAATTTGTCTTATTTAGGGTCTGCTCCTTTCAAACAGCATCTCTGCATATGGAGTTGGTCTCAGAGTGCCAGACGCTGGCTGTCCACTCCAGACTGATGATGTGATTGGACGCTGGCCCTGCACCCCAGGGTGCTGGATGATGCCCTGTCTGTAGCTCCAATGACTGTGTGCTCATCTCAATACTGCACTTTGTTTTTGATGCTATTCTGGTTTTTCTATTTCTCCAGCTTTGTAAAAGCCTTGTAACCGTTAGAATGGCCTAAGTTTGGTCTGCTTTAGGTTTCTTCCTCAACATCATCAGAGGAAGTTCTTTTATTCTTACCACTGTCTCCTGTGTTCTTGTTCAGGGGAGCTGGTGATGTTAGACTTTACTTCTGTGAGGCAGCTTGGTTGTGATTTGGCGCTATATAAATAAAATAAACTGAACAAGAGCAATCAGAACTTTCTGATGTCTGCCAATCCAGATCACCTCCAAAATTCAGTGGAGTCTTCCATGCCCCAATATCTATCTGTGGTGCAAATTTGTGAGAATGCAATAGGACTACGGTTCTATTTTGTGGGTTTTCTTCTCTTAATTGGGGCCATGATTAAGATGGATGGCCGGGGCATTCATATTGTCCCGCTAGAGGTGAAATTATTGGACCAAGAAAGTTTTCAACAACGTTTTATTCAATAACAAAAGTCGGAGGTTCGAAGATGGTCAGATACTGTCGTACTTCCAACCATACTAAGTGATGCCAACTAGCAATCCGGCGGCGTTATTCCATGACTAGGGCTGCAGCTATAGAATATTTTTGGAATAAAGTATTCTAGCAATTATTTAATCGATTAATCGGCTAAAAAGCACTTTTGCATTTAAAAAAACCATCAACAGTCCAGGGCTCTCCCTGAGCAATGGCACAATGTCACTGCGTAATCACGCAGACTGTCAAATTTAGGGTATCCATTTCTGTTTACTGGGTAATTATTTTTTCACATCTTTGCAAGATCTGGATCTTTGCCGGTGTCTGCTGAGTCCCTGACACTGGGCCATAACAGCAGGCAGTCGATGTAATCTAGTCAGTCAGGCTGCATATGAACGTGAGCATAGTCTGTAGTGCAGCAGCTAAGTGAATATTTAGAGCAAAATCTTGCAAATGGTGACTCAGGCACCAAACTCGGCACAAACACGCCTTAGACATTCCTCTTTTGAAAAATCCAACTAGCCACTTGAATTTTCAATAGGCGGCCAGGTAGGGGTCAACAATTAAAAATGCTCCAATCAAATTGAAAACTACACTACATTATTTGTCTCATCAGAACTATTCCAAAAAGGTATAGTTTGGACTATCGGTGACAATGTTCTGGAGTTATGGGGTAAAAACAGCAAAAATGGTGACAAAGGTCAGTTTCAGTTTGTAAAGGGGTCAAAAGTTAAAAAAAAAATTTATGCAAATTATTAGTTGAGTTAACAGGGTTTTAAAAAGGAAGTTTGGACCATGTGTCATGCTTAGTTATGTTACAGGGTAACATGTCACATGTCATCGAATCCAATGAACACCGACCTTGTTTGACCTTTTCTTTGGCAACCAAACATTCACCAGTCAAAACTATTCCATTTATTAACCCTATTAGCTCAACCAATAATAAGAAAGATATGCAAACTCCAGCCGTATTGTTTAAGCCTGCAGCAAACCTTTGTTTGGGTCCTGTGACTGTTGACCTGGAAGTGCTGTAGGCTCTCCCAGGCATGCGCACTCGAAACCATGAGATGGATTATTATTAACCTTGCTTGCTGGTCTGTATGGGAAAAAAATGTTTACTGGTTAGCTAAAACCACAAATTTTTCAAAAAATTATATTTGTCGTATCAATGTACTGTTGTCACAGCGTTCATCTTTGACCGAAAATACATAAACACGCCAAATGGAAAGTGTCAGCTCTCCAGGTGCTGCCGTGATCGAAGCCAAACACACACATGGAAGCCACTAGGCTATAGAAGGAATCGCGATGATGTCACGCGCTGGGAGGGGACACATCGGTCGGCAGAAAGCTCTTCTGCAGCCACTGACTGTGCGGAATATTTGAAGATGTCCCCGTTCAAAGCGTGACCTCAGTGATCCATCATACACTGACAGATCAGCGCTGTGCATAAAAACCACATCACATCCAGATGACAATCCGTTTGAAAGATTTTCACTTTGCAGCATTTAGCCTCAAGGATCAGATGCAGTTTGGTCAGAATTATGTCCAATACAGGTGGTAGATGGATCACATGAGCTCATCACATTACAAACAAACCTCCTCTTCTGTATTTTTTTTTTCTTTTGGTTTTCTCTGTGCAGCTCCACATTTAGACAATAAACTGTGACTGAAGTTATTATGATGACTGCAAACTAACAATGATCTGATTTTCGGTTAATTTTGAAATCAAACATAGTTTAACGCTCAAAAAAAGCGATTTTGCAGACAAACACAAAGTGTAAAGCTGGACTCACCGGCATCAAAAAGAAACACAGAGGCGATTGTCCAGGAACCCAGGGTTCGGTTCTAACTGGTCTGGTTACTTTCAGGTTGTTAAAATGTATGAATACAAATACACACACAGGCTGATTTTGTGTTTGTGGACCTTTTTGTTTTTATTTTTGGGAAGTCATGTGATCCACAGGTGTATGTAAGCAGCTACCTCATTGTGGTGTTTTTTTTTTTGGGTGGGTGTGTGTGTGTGTGCGTGTGTCACGGAGAAACCTTTGGGTCCTTGTTTTATCTCTATTTCTCCCAACCTTACACACACGCGTAGAACTGCTGCATTTAATGACTGTAACACAGATGACCTGCAGCCTGACGCACGATGCGCACACCGCCGGACTCTGCGGGAGTGTCTTTTTTGGACCCTGTTTAAAAAGTTCCTCAACTTCACAGCACATCCTGCTGCTGCACTCAGCCCACAGAGATGGAACCAGACAGCAGAGAGAGCTCAGACAGACATCAACAGGCTGATAACAGCGACCCCTCACGTAACCACTGATACAGTCACTTGCCCAGTTCCGGATCACTGCCAGTTCTGGATCACTGCTGTAGTTTTTGCGCTGCCATTTCTCGTAATCAGCACGAATAAGCTAATACTTGGTACCAATGGAAAGATTGTTGTTTTGTCTACAAACGACCACAAGCTCGACTGGATCCAGCCATCTTTGTGCTCAGAAGAGGAATCAAAACATCCCAGTGTCTGCAGTGTGCGCGCTTTTTCTCTCACTCATTCCTGCAAGTTTTAAAGTAACGATCTCTAAAACGTTGCAAAGGTGAGTTAGCCATTCAGTGTTTTTGGTTCTAGAGTGGGAAAATACTTACTTACTTGGATACAAAATGTCAGTGTGTTATGTCTTGCTGTTTAATTGCTGCGCACATTTATCTCCGATGCAAAAATTTGCCGGTTGTGGATCACTGAAGCAGCAGCCTCGTGTCTGTAGTTGTGAGTCATGTGGACTTTGAGGGTCATCTCAATATCACGAATGGGCATGAATGTGGGGGCTTTTACTTTTTAATTCGGGAGAAATCTCACCTCCACACTTAATTTTTTTCTCGTAAAAACGTATAATGGCGCCTTTTGAAACTAAGTATAATTTATATCATTTTATGTTCAAAACACATTCTCAGGCACAGTGTGTATCATTCTGCATTAGAAGGGTTCCAGCCAGATGCCAAAAATGCCCCCAAAGTGACAGAGTGTCGTGATCCGGAACCGGCAAAAGTGATCCATTTCTGGCAAATGTTTGCACCACACATAATGTGGCTTCACACTTTAAGTAGAAGCGCTACGCCACCCAGACTTTTTCAGCTAGATAACATCCAAATACCCAATACAACAATACACAATTAAAGGACATTCAGTTGCATTACGGCTCAGTATAGCGGGACTTTAAAAAAGGTGATCCGGAACTGGGCAACCGTCTGTAAGATAATTGGACGCCTCCAAAAATTTGAAATCCTTCACGGTCATCATCTCCAGTATTTAATTCCTCAACATGGACGGAATCTCGTTGTTGCACTTGTAATGACACTGACAATAAAGCTCATCCATCCATCCATATCGCTTTCGATCTTCTGGATCAAGAGCTAGCACACGTGTCAACTCTTGATGAAGATGACTTTAGATTACATGTAATCTGAAGTCATCTTCCCGTGCGTTTTCTCACCGCGTCTGCTTGGAGTCTGGAGTTTTCTGCCTACCGTCTGTGTGCGCATGTGCGGGAAAGGCAGAAGTAAATAACAGCGATCCCTTCTATTAGAATATCGATTAAATAAAACCGATCGATGGTCTGCTCTGTGCTCGTGCGCGCGACACCACGCTCGTTAAAAAGCCGAAAAAATAAAATCCAGAACAAACCTAAGCGGCTCAAACTATAATTCGGTTTCATCGCCAGGTTTCAGGCGTATTTAAGGTTAAATGGGTTTAATTTGATCCGACCAGCGTGTTTTTAGCTCCGTTAGCTAACAAATGTTACAGAAAATGTGGCGACCCTTCGCATTCTGTGACTTAACGACCAAAAAAAAACACAAAAAAAAACCCCCCAAACTAAGACTGTTTGTTCGACGAGAGTGTGAAGTGTGGTTTTCTTCACCTTGGACTGCGAGCAGCTGACGGAGCGCAGCGCCCCGAAGAAGATGGGCAGCAGCGCCATGAGCACCAGCGAGCCGTAAGCGAGCGCCGCGCCTTCCGCCGAGGCCACGAACTTCACCGTCACGTTCCCCGCCTCGCTGCCGTTCAGCGCGGCCTCCGCCGCCGCCACCTGCTGCTCTGCCTCGGACATGGTTCCTCTCCTCCGGAGCTTCTCACTGCAACACAAACGAACGCACACAGATCCAAACCGTACCGGCACAAGAGCTGCTGCGCGTGCGCAAGGCCACGTTTCCTAAAGCAGAGCCGGTGTTGCCAGACCTCAACCTGGCAACAAGCGAAGATGGCTATCAAAATGAGCACCATCCATAGTTACAGTATCAAAAGGCTTTTATAGAATATCAGAATCGAATTTACTGCCAAGTAAGTTCTCACATACAAGGAATTTTATCTGGTGTCAGTGGTGCATAAACAAGAAAAAGAGGAAAAATACTTCTGTAAGAAGCAATTGATGCATAAACAAGAAAAATAAAAGGAAAAACATACTTCTGTAAGAAGTCAAATAGACAAATGGGTAAAACTATGTTTACTCATATAAATATAACAGAGGAATGGGGCTGTGCAGGCATGCAGGTGTTCAGTACCTTTCATTGTAACTGAAGGACTCCACAATGGCGGCTGGGGTGTCACACAGGGTGAGGGGGCGGCTGGAACTGGGTTCTTTCTGAAGTCATCAAGCATCTCCACTGTCTTTGAGGGCATTGAGCTGCCGCTTGTTCTGTCTGCACCAGGACACCGGGTGGTTGATCTCACGTCTGTAGGCAGACTTGTCCCTATCAGAGATGAGTCCAATGAGGGTTGTATCATCCACAAACTTCAGGAGGTTTTATGAACTGGTGAATGGGCGCGCAGATGTTGGTGTACAGGGACAAGAGTAGGAGCGAAAGAACACAGCCTTGGGGGGGATCTGGTGCTGATGGACCATGGGTTGGAGACATGTCCTCCCAACTTCACGTGCTGCCTCCTATTGGACAGGAAGTCAGTGATCCACCTACAGGTGGAGTCGGGCACACCAAGGTGAGAGAGCTTGTCCTGCAGCAGGGCCGGGATGATTGTATTGAAAGCAGAGCTGAAGTCCACAAACAGAATCCTGGTACAGGTTCCTGGGGAGTCAAGACGCTGGAGGATGAGGTGGAGGGCCGTGTTGACAGCTTCGTCTACCAACCTGTTGGCTCTGTAGGCAAACTGCAGGGGATCCAAGTGAGGGTCAGAGATGGCCTTGAAGTTTGTGAGGACAAGGCGCTCGAAGGTCTTCATCACCACAGAGGTCGGGGCGACAGGTCTGTAGTCATTAAGTCCTGAAGTTCTTTGTTTTTTGGGATGGGGATGATTATGGAGGCCTTGATGTATGCTGGCACCTTTCACCCTTTTAAGCCTTTCTTATGCCACTATCAGACCCGGTGTTGCCAGACCTCACCCCTGCAACAAGCGAAGATGGCCGACTTCCTCAAAATGTTGATATGATCAATACTTAAAACAGATAACTATACTGGAATTCATGAGACTCATAGTGTAAGAGCAGTCCATAGTTCTTTGGCAGATTTCAGCTAAACTTTTTTCTGTGGATGAAGTTTGACCCAATAACTGCCCATAAAGGGTTCATTTGCTCAAAGATCACAATCACGGACGTGAAGGGTCAGATTTCTACTGAATATTTCTGTTGTTTACCACAGTCTGGCCCAGAAGGAATGTTGGCTTGTGAATAAAATACAATTAGTTCTTTATTTGTACAACCTTGAAGTTTTATTTTTCTTATCTTTGACAAACAACACTACCAAATCAACTTTTACGCAAGTGTAACAGTTTTAGGACAAATCTTACTTTTGAGACTTTGCTTCTGTTGTCTTGGCGAGGTCTTGACGGCAGATGAGGGGAGACGGCCCAACGTCTAGAATTATTCTAGATAAAAATCTAGAATAATTTTCCAATCAGATGCAAAAGTTCAGCTGCAGTTTAACAAAAGTCACGAGAGACTTGAGCTGCGATCTGATGGCGTGCCGCGTGCATGAACGTCCGGACTCAGACTCTCTTTGATCACATTCATTTGATTTCTGTGGTCAGTGCCGAATATTCCAGAAGCATTGTATGTTGTGGACAACGTAACACCTACAGACATTTATTGGATTTGGGCTACAGAGAAACTAGGGCCAGAAGAATGACCTTTGACCTTCTGCACCAACAAATCACAACCGTATCCCGGAGCTCTGGGGGAACCATCACGCCAAAACAAACTAAAAAAACCCAGATGTGGAGCACCATCTTTTGGGACAAAGTGTAGTCAGCTGATGGGCCGAATGTCAGTTAACAGAAAAGATAAAAAAAAAAAGTCTGATTTTACAGTTCAGAGATTTAAAACAGTCAACAGACAAAGTTAAAATTATAATTTATGAAAATGTTTGCGTGTATGAAAACATAAATCCTAATACAAATGAAAAACTTTATATAAAAAAATCTCACAAAATGAAGCAAATTATTCACCACCTGGATGAGCTGTGAAAGACAAATAAAAAGCTTATCACCCGTCACAGCTGTGCCACCTGCCCACAGGCAAGGCACCAACACCGCAGAGGCAGTGGTCCAATTCCCAGCCCACACAGAGTTATGTTCAACAAAAAAACATTACAATAATAATAATTACAATCTTTGACAAAAATGGAAACAAAGATAAAACAGACCCCCAAAAAAGTCAGAATGAAGTCAGAAATTCTGTGTTAAATTCTGATTACTTTGTACTTAAAGCTTCAGGAAATACTGGTTTAAAAAAAATAAAAATTATAAATCAAGAGCAAAATAAATGACACCAAACAAACACGTCATCTGGCCCCGCCCAAGAGGGGGCGTGTCCTACTTTAATTAATACAATTAAATTTCATCAGAACCTTTGTGATGAGAAAAATTCTAAATCTTTAGTTTGGCTTCTGGTGTGGTTTACTGACTTTCTTCTGAAAATTCATCAGACTTTGGCACTGAGTAAAATCCTCCAGAAGCAGATCAGAACCGCGGCTCGGTTCGAGGCGACATTCTGGTTACAGAGACAACTGAGCAGCCCACAGGACCACAGACAGGACCAGCAGAAGCGGGGTGGCCTGGTAGAGGTGGGCGGAGCTCTTCAGAACAGTCATCACAGGGAAATGCTGACTCAACTGCATGACCTGACAGACAGAAGCAACAGAGCTCAGAGCAAACTCAGTCATAGACAAAAACAACAGAGCGCCGAGTCGACCATCTCATCGATAGTGTGCCTTTAATGTTTTCAACATGTTTTAAATCATTTAACCACATTCAGCAACACATCCAGGTACAGGTGCTATCAAAATAAATATAAAAATAGCTAAACTATCAAATTTACAATTTATGATGATTTATTTAATTAATTTAAAGCCTGATTTATGCAACTGCAGCTCATTAACTCTGTGTCATGCAATGAAGCGTGTGACAGTTTTTAAGTTCTCCGTCTCTGGATTCTGCTTTATTCTGGACTAATTTGACCCTCAACAAACTTTTCTTTCTACAATCATCACCTCCAAATCAAAGTAAGATGTACAAATTCATCTTTTACCGACTTTGTGCTGTAAAGTTGTGAACTTTTCTAATCCATTTGTAATCAGTGTGCGTGCTGTAAAAACTATGATAATATGATGGCAGACGAAGGATTGAAAGCAGAAAAGTGTCAAATCACAGCCTTCTGTGTTTGATTCAACAGGTGCACGTCAGGCTGTGAGTCCAAGTCTGAACACGGTGTGGAAAAAAATAAACGGTCGGACTTTTAATCACAGAAATGACTCCGGTCCCACTTTCCTGAAATCGGCGAGTGTCAGAGCTGAACTTTAATTTGTACCTCTGTTACTGTCCACGTCCAGACTGCTCGGGGTTTAATGGAAATACATATGATCGGACGAAATATTTTATCTGATGCGAGTGAAAAATTCATTATACAAAATCTGTTACATACGGTGACTGTGAATATCTGGTTTATACGATGATGGTTTAGGTGAGTTCTACTCTACATGGAACTGAACAATAAATTTACCTCTCAAAGCTTTGATGATGAAGTCGCTTCCATCCCACACGGCTGACTTTATTTTCCCAAATGTTTCTTCTGTTCAGATCTGAAGGGAATCTGTACATCTTGAAGCCCTTGTTGTGTCTATTTGTGCCTCCAAATGCACAACAACCCGGCATTTTCAGCAAATAAATGAATAAAATAGCTGATTTACATGCAGACACATTAACAGCGAACGCTGTTTTGAACCCAAGTTGGCCGTGACCGATTTATTTGTTTTACTTGTCATGTCGCCACTCTCTCTATTAAGGCACTCAACTCATCGACCGGGAAACTCAGTCACAGACAGACAACCACAAACAAACAAGGACAGACAGACGCACATACATATAGGCAAAAAGACAAGCACATACAGGAAAGAAAGGGAAAAAAAAAAAACACACTGACAGACACAAACACACAGCAACAGACATGAGCAGACAGACGGGGACAGGTACAGACAAAAGCACACAGCGACAGATGGGTGCAGGCACACGCAGCAACAGACACTGTCAGACAGACCTGGTTTTTGGGCACCTTGAATTCCTTGGCGTAATTGTAGACTTTGGTAGAGAAGGCTTTGATGGACTTCAAGAAGGTTTTCCCGTAAACTACAATCCTGATACACAGAAGAACAAAAAACATTTTATTTATGAAGACCTTCCTGTGTTGGACAAATTCAAATAAAAACTCAAACATAAATAAAAATCCAACAGATTCATGTTGTCTGCTGGCTGAAAGGTCAGTGAGTCTGTCTGTGTCCATCGCCTCACACCTGATGATTTATCTTTGGTGTTTCCCAGCTCCTCATTGGCTGAGCAGGTGTCGGTGTAAATGAGCTGTGGGCGGAGCCCTGCTCGCTATAAAACCATATCAATATATATAATATATACTCAACAAAAATATAAACGCAACACTTTTGGTTTTGCTCCCATTTTGTATGAGATTAACTCAACGATCTAAAACTTTTTCCGCATACACAATATCACCATTTCCCTCAAATACTGTGCACAAACCAGTCTAAATCTGTGATAGTGAGCACTTCTCCTTTGCTGAGATAATCCATCCCACCTCACAGGTGTGCCATATCAAGATGCTGATTAGACACCATGATTAGTGCACAGGTGTGCCTTAGACTGCCCACAATAAAAGGCCACTCTGAAAGGTGCAGTTTTGTTTTATTGGGGGGGGGATACCAGTCAGTATCTGGTGTGACCACCATTTGCCTCATGCAGTGCAACACATCTCCTTCGCATCATCCGTGAAGAGAACACCTCTCCAAAGTGCCAAACGGCAGCGAATGTGAGCATTTGCCCACTCAAATCGGTTACGACGACGAACTGGAGTCAGGTCGAGACCCCGATGAGGACGACGAGCATGCAGATGAGCTTCCCTGAGACAGTTTCTGACAGTTTGTGCAGAAATTCTTTGGTTATGCAAACCTATTGTTTCTGCAGCTGTCCGAGTGGCTGGTCTCAGATGATCTTGGAGGTGAACATGCTGGATGTGGAGGTCCTGGGCTGGTGTGGTTACACGTGGTCTGCGGTTGTGAGGCTGGTTGGATGTACTGCCAAATTCTCTGAAACGCCTTTGGAGACGGCTTATGGTAGAGAAATGAACATTCAATACACGAGCAACATTTCTGGTTGACATTCCTGCTGTCAGCATGCCAATTGCACGCTCCCTCAAATCTTGCGACATCTGTGGCATTGTGCTGTGTGATAAAACTGCACCTTTCAGAGTGGCCTTTTATTGTGGGCAGTCTAAGGCACACCTGTGCACTAATCATGGTGTCTAATCAGCATCTTGATATGGCACACCTGTGAGGTGGGATGGATTATCTCAGCAAAGGAGAAGTGCTCACTATCACAGATTTAGACTGGTTTGTGCACAGTATTTGAGAGAAATGGTGATATTGTATATGTGGAAAAAGTTTTAGATCTTTGAGTTCATCTCATACAAAATGGGAGCAAAACCAAAAGTGTTGCGTTTATATTTTTGTTGAGTGTAATAACAATGGCACTGGGTCTCATGTGGATAAAGTTCTACACATTGCTGATTACGATGACTTGGGAACAGCTGACTGTGTGGTTATTATTATTATCATTATTCTCAAAGCAGCGTCTGCTGCCTGAGCTGACGGGACAGTTTTGTTCTTTCAGTCTTTTCTGCTCGGTACCTGTCATATGGACAGCTGGTCTTCTCATCCACGGTGCTGTCTGTTCGATCTCCTATCAGCCAGAAGAATTTGGGGTCACTGAAGAGCCGAATGCGTTTCTTGTCAGGCCGGGTCATGTGGGCGCAGCCTGCATGGAAATCTCCCAGAAGCATCAGGTTCTACAGTAATGCACAAACCGGAAGAGAGAGAGAAAGAGACAGACAAAGACACAGAGAAAGAGAGACAGACAGAAAGAGAGACAGAGACAGCGAGAGAGGCAGAGACAGAGAAAGAGAGAGTGAGACAGAGAGGGAGAGACAGAGACACAGAGAGACAGAGAGGGGGAGAGAGAGACACACAGAGGAAAAGACAGACACAGAGAGAGAGAGAGATGTGAAAAGTTACTGCCACCTTCAGCTTTTATTTTATTTGCCATTTTATTTTTTTTAGGACAAAATAAAAATTCAGGTTTGTTCAAGCTAAATGATAAATCCCCCCAGAAAAAAGGAAAAAAAAAAAATAGCGGGAGTTACAGATAAAAGCTAAACCGATAACTTCCAGTAATGACTTCAGTACACAGCAGCTAGTGACACAACAATGAATCAGAGCTTCTGTCTCAGATCAACCTTCTTTCAGCAAAAGAGACCTGGTGATCAGAGAGAGAGGGGGAAAAAAAAAGGCAATTTGAAAACTGAAAATTCTGTTTGTTACATGGATTCAGCACTTTTTGCGAATCTGTGGCTGCCACTGTTCTCTATATAACACTGGATCGCTCATTGGCCAATATTTTTTAAGCAAACTGGCCGCCATATTACCACTCCAATGAACTGCTCCTGAACGCCCTTTTCTATTCATCTTTAATGAGGCGCATGCAACTTTATTTTTGGCAATTTTGTTCAAAAATACCTTTGCAGCTATAAACTGCACAAATCAGTTCAAAGGCTGTGGACGAACATTTCACTGGTGAGTATGACTGAAATGTTGTGACAAGCTTTATTACTTAGATTAAGCTGAAGCTCATAGAGCTGTGTGTAATAAATGTTGTAATTGCAGAGAAAATTAACTGTCCTGTAGCTACGTAGTTAAGTGGTGTTTTATTCTTTTATCTACTATTTCTGTATTATCCAACATGACTTTTGTTATCCATCCACTTTTGCTCATGATATGGTACTAATACATACATATTATACATATTATACATACATACATACACATACACGCGTACATATGCATACATATACACATATGAGGGTAGGCTGAAAAGTTCTAAGGCTCCCCATGAAGGAGTAATGCATTAACTGCATTATAGTGAGCCTTAGAACTTTTCAGCCTACCCTCATGTATGTATATATATATATATATATATATATATATATATATATATATATATATATATATATATATATATATATATAGACACACACCCACACCCACAAAACTTGTCTAAACTTTGATTAAGGAATGATCATTTTTAGAACTGAGTATTCGTCCCAGTGCTATATGAGTAACAGAGAACAGAAGGGAAGAAAGTGTCAAAAATAATAAAAGAAATAAAGAAAATAAATCAAATAGCTAATCATGGCAGGCATAGATTAGGAGGGATCAATCTTACATTATCCGAAGAACAAAAATAAGTAAATGAGAGAATCAGCTCAGTTATTACTGTAAATTGTTGACATTCGAATAAGGTGTCTATGTGGGGGCCACATAAGTTGGGAGTGGTAAGATGGCCGCCACTTTGCTTAAGCAGATTGTACGGAGTGTGTGGGCCAATGAGCTATCCAGTAATATATAGCGATCAGTGGTGGCTGCTCACACTGCCATGGCAGTGTTCATAGCAGTGTGAGCAGCCACACATTCGCTAAAAGTGCTGAATCACTTAAACACAATTTTCAGCTTTCAAATTGCCTTTTTATTTTTTTTTACAAATTAAAAAATGACATTTATAATATTTAATGACATGTTGAAATTGAGGATGGCTCAGTGGTTGTTCCAGCCATAGCAAAGATTTCATGTCTGCTACCTGCAACACGCGTGGAATGTCTCAAACCTAAACCTACTTTTAGGCATTTTATATATGCTACTCTGGAACCACCTCTAAACCCAAACAGGTCAACTGTCAACCCCACTGAGGTCCTTAGACTGGGTCTCATTAACATAAGATCACTGTCCTCAAAATCATTGCTGATCAATGATCTAATTATTGATCATCACTTAGATATGATTATATGAAACCTGGCTTCATCCTACAGCTGTCCTCCCCTTAAATGAGGCCTGCCCACCAGCATATACATTTAGTCACGTCCCTCGTGATGCGAAGCAAAGCAGGGGTGTTGGTCTTATTTATGAATCTCGGTTTAGCTTATTAGCTGTTGGGGGGGTCACAAATATAACTCGTTTGAGCATTTGATTCTCTGCTCTGCTCAAGATATTACGCACTGTCAAGGTCAGAAGAATAAAAATCAGCCGTATTACTTTGTCACTGTATATAGACCTCCTGGCCCATATTCTGAATTGTTAGATGAATTTGGTGCGTTCATCTCTAACTTGTCAACTAGTGCAGATAACATTCTGATTATTGGCAACTTTAACGTTCATATAAATAAGCCTTCTGATCCCCTCTGCAAATCATTTATGGAAATTGTGGATGCATTAGGATTTCAGCAAGGATTTCAGCAATGCATTCTGGATTCGACACACAGTGGAAATACCCTGGATCTGGTTCTCGCACGTGGTATTGTTGTCACGAATATTGACATCATGCCTCTTACATCAGTGGTCTCTGATCACTCACTTATTAAGTTTACAGTTTCGCTGCCGTGTTTAGTGGAACAACAACCTTACATATCATTACGGCGATGCATCAACTTCTCAACTAAGACTGAACTCGAAGCTAGACTGCCTGATGTCTTAGCTTCACATTTGAAAATACCCAGTCAGTAGACAGACTTGTGGATAGTTTAAACTCAGTGCTCAAAACTACATTCGACATGATTGCACCACCTGTGTTAAAACCGCACTCCCCAAAATCACAGTCACCTTAGTTCAATAATTACCTGCGTGACCTCAAGCATAAAGCAAGACATCTAGAACGGAAATGGTGTCGTTCAAAATTAGAAGTATTCCACCTTGCGTGGCATGATGCTATCTATATAGCTAGACTATAAGCATGCATTATTGGCTACAAAGGAGACCTATTACTCTGATTTTATCAACACAAACAAGCATAACTCAATGTTCTTGTTCGACACGGTGGCAACACTTATTCAGGGACAACCATCTGTAGTTCGCTCTCCTTTTACAGCACAAGATTTCCTGGATTACTTTGAGAAGAAAATAGAAGACATTAGGTTAAACATATCCTGGCATGCCTTAACCCAACCACTACACCATGCTATTGAGGTGGGCGCCACTACTGAGGTATTAACTAGACTTACAGAATTTGATAGTATCTCACTAGACATGCTGATGAAACTCAATGTCAACAAAAAGCACAACCTGTTTATTTGATCCAACAAAACTGTTTAAGGACCTGTGGCCCACTCTTGGGCCAACTGTGCTGGAAATGATTAATCTTTCTTTAACTTCTGGATCTGTTCCTAAATGTTTCAAATCTGCAGTGATTAAAAAAATTACTTAAGAAACCTAATCTTGTCCCTAGTGTATTGAAAAACTATCAACCGATATCAAATCTATCATTTTGCTCTAAAATTCTGGAAAAAGTGGTGTCACGGCAGCTCGTAGACTATCTTACTGAGAATAATCTCTGAGCCACTGCAGTCTGCTTTTAGAAAATATCATTCCACAGAGACGGCTCACTAAAGTGTTGAATGATCTTCTGCTTCTGGGATTACCTTTCACTGCTATGCAGATGATACTCAGTTCTACATGCCGATAACTGCTGGTAATCTTGTTCACATAAAATCCTTAGAAGAATGCCTTGCAGCAGTTAGAAGCTGGATGTCTAGAAACTTCCTACTTTTAAACTCTGATAAGACTGAAATGATGGTTCTTGGTCCAGTGAGACATCGGCATCAATTTGACCAGTTAACGCTCAGCCTAGGCTTGTGTGTCATACATCACATTGACAAAGTGAGGAACCTTGGGCTAATTTTTGATGCTTCATTTTCCTTTGGCCTCCACATTAGAAATATTACTAGGACTGCTTTCTTCCACCTGCGAAATACAGCGAAGATTCATCCCATCCTGTCTATGGCTGACACTGAGACCCTGATCCATGTGCTTATCTCTTCTAGATTGGACTACTGCAATGTTCTATTTTTTGGTTTACCACAGTCTAGCATTAGGGCTCTCCAATTGGTTCAAAATGCTGCAGCCAGACTTTTGACACGAAGCAGAAAGTACAACCACATTACACCCATTTTGGCATCCCTTCACTGGCTTCCTGTCCCAGTGAGATCAGATTTTAAGGTTCTGCTACTAACCTATAAAATTATTCATGGACTGGCACCTCCCTACCTAGCTGACCTAATTAAACCTTACGTACCGACCCAGCCTTTACGTTCTCAGTGTGCAGGACTACTTTGTGTCCCTAGGGTGAATAAGAAGTCTGCGGGTCATAGAGCTTTCTCTTATTGTGCCCCTGTTCTGTGAAATGGTCTCCCTGCGTCAATAAAACAGTCAGATTCTGTGGAGACTTTCAAATCCAGACTTAAGACGCACTTCTTTTCCCTTTCATATGGCTAGCATACTGGTGCAGTTTTGTTTTACGCTTTTTACTCTTTTAATTCATTTTTTAGTAAACGGAGCATGTCATGGCCTCAACTTTACCTAAATTCTGGGTCTTTTAGTGAAACTTAGGGCTAGTGGCCAGCGATCACCTTAGTATTATTTCTTCTCTTTTTCTTGTTGATTAATGCTGGCAGATTATACAGTATTTTTTGTGTTTCTGTTGCCTGATTGTTTTTTCCTCTCTGTTTAAGGTGCAGCTCCATCCAGAGATGGGAGTTGTATTTGTGTTGGCGACCCTCCTGTCCTGTGCACCAACAGCATTTCTTGTATATTCATCCGTGAATTGTTCTGTAATTCATGTTTGTAGCATGGCCCAAGCAGAGGGTCACCCCTTTGAGTCTAGTCTGCTTGAGGTTTCTTCCTCAGAGGGAGTTTTTCCTTACCACTGTTGCTCTGGGGGTTGGTAAGGTTAGACCTTACCTGTGTGAAGCACCTTGAGGCAACTCTGTTGTGATTTGGCGCTATATAAATGAAAATACATTGAATTGAAAATTACAAATACAGATTTATTTGTATAACCCACCACACATTTCAGCAACATGTGTTACATTGACCAACCAACCACTGACATCAGGAAACTAATGTACCCATAATGCAATGCAGCATGTGTGTCTAAACACTAAAACCTTCAAAATTAGTGCATTACTTTAAAACTAAAACATATAGCTGATATTTTCACTTTGTAAAACGACAGCCGTGATGTTAATTTCAATAACTTGTCCACAATTAGTTTGTTTAAAATTAAAACCATAAGTCACAACTGTCTGCCTGTGCAAGACTCAACTGAAATGACTGACAGGTCTGTATGGTGTGAAGAGAAATTATCTTTTTTTTTCTTCCAACCCTCTTCCTTTCTCTCTGGTTGTCCCCTCACTTGTGAACGAGTCCCCGAGGTACTTGAACTCCTTCACTTGGGGCAAGACCGCATTCCCTACAAGGAGCAGGCAACGGTTTCCTGCTGAGAATGATGGCCTCAGATTTAGATGTGCTGATCCTCATCCCAGCCGCTTCACACCCAGCTGCGAACCAATCCAGTGAGTGTTGGAGGTCACAGGCTGATGAAGCCAACAGGACCACATCATCTACAAAAAGCAGTGATGACACCCTGAGCCCACCATACTGGAAACCCTCCTCCCCTTGACTATGCCTTGATATCCTGTGCATGAATATCACAAACAGGATTGGAGGTCATGTGGTCAGATGAGACCAAAATAAAGCTTTTTGACATCAATTCCACTCGCCATGTTTGGAGGATGAGAACAACACCAAGAACACCATCCCAACCATGGGGTAGAAACATAATTTTTGGGGGTCCTTTTCTGCAAAGGGCACAGGACAACTGCACTGTATTGAAAGGAGGATGGATGGGGTCATGTATCTTGAGATTTTGGCAAACAACGTCCTTCCCTCAGTAATAACATTGAAGATGGGTCATGGCTGGGTCTTCCAGCATGACAATGACCCCAAACACACAGTCAGGGGAACTAAGGAGGGGCTCCGTAAGAAGCATTTCAAGGTCCTGGAGTGGCCAAGCCAGTCTCCAGACCTGAACTTAATAGAAAATCTTTGGAGGGAGCTGAAACTCCAAACCTGAAAGATCTGGAGAAGATCTGTATGGAGGAGTGGACCAAAATGGTCAAGAACCACAGGAAACACCTGACCTCTGGAACTGCAAACAAAGGTTTCTGTACCAAATATTAAGGTCTGTTTTTCTACTGGATCAAATACTTATTTCATGTAATAAAATGCAATTATTTTAAAAATCATACAATGTGATTTTCTGGATTTTGTTTTAGATTCTGTCTCTCACAGCTGAAGTGTACCTATGATAAAAATGACAGACATCTACATTCTTTGTAGGTGGAAAAACTTGGTCTTTAATCCCCTATTCCTGTGTGTTGCGAGCGCCTTGTATGGCAGCACCCTCACATCGGGGTGAATGTGAGGCATTTGTAAAGCGCTTTAAGTATCTGATGCAGATGGAAAAGCACTATATAAATGTAGTCCATTTATTAAAAAAAAAATAAAAAAAATCAACAGTCGATGAAATACTTATTTGCCCCACTGTGTGTATTTATATGTATATGAGTAAACAGTTCAACTTTGAGTCTTTTCTCACCGAAGTGTTGAAATTCTGTTGGACTTCCCGGCAGACGTCAAGAAGTTTATCGATCTCCTGGACGGCATGAGCCGGATCAGCGTGCAGAGGGACGAGAGCAAAGACCTGAATCTCTGCAGGACAGACAGGTGGAAGGATGTAAGACGGGACAGCACAGCAAAGATGATAGAATGAAAAGGAAAGATAGAAAGAGGAGGGAAAGATTGAAAGTAGAAAAGAAGGAAGTAAGGAGAGACTGGAGTGATGTCTTTACTGTGCAGCAGTTTCAGACATTCAGTTTCAGACGTTCTGCCTTTTGAAACTAATGAAAACCCACTATATATGAACATTAATGAAATGCATCATGTACCCACTTTTCATCTTCAAACATCATTTTAGTTTGACGAGGAGAAAACAAGCTGGTCTCCTCTAAACGTTCACAGAACCTCTCACGAAGGAATGAGTCCAAAGTGAGCCCATTCTTTGATGACGCACCACCATAGGTTGTTTTTTTTTGTTTGTTTTAAAACTTTTAATGGCTCCAGTTAGTTCAGGTTTCTGCAGTAAAGAACTCTGATTTTTATATCATGAAGATATTCGCTGAAAATATTTGACATAAATGTCCTTTTTGTGCCACAAACACATTCAAACAGTTTTGAGTAGACGTTACTTGATGTTGCTTTCCTATGTCCTCCAGAGCACGCGGTATAGACCGGATTCACACAAATGGTCCGTGTTCCCCACCGGCCCACGCTGCCGTGAGTCTTGCCGGGACTAAAATTACTCAAGAATTATTTTGATGCACAATGACAACTATTAATAAGTGGAATTCAGACGGCTGTATGTGTGAGTTTGTGTGATGGATGACAATCCGTTTGAAACATTTTCACTTTGCAGCATTTATCCTCAAGGATCAGATGTGGTTTGGCTCAGAATTGTGTCCAGTACAGGTGACAGATGGATCACATGAGCTCGTCCTGTGTTTGAACTCATCACATTACAAAAAAACCTCCTCTTCTGTATTTTTTTTCTTTTGGTTTTCTCTATGCAGCTCAACATTTAAACAAACTGTGACTGAAGTTATTATGATGACTGCAAACTAACAACGATCTGATTTTTGGTTCATTTTGAAATCAAACAGTTTAACGCGCAAAAAAGCGATTTTGCAGACAAACGGACAAACACAAAGTGTAAAGTTGGACTCACTGGCATCAAAATGACTAAGCCGCGGAAAAAATAAAACCAGTGAGAAGAAACACAGAAGCGACTGTCCAGGAACCCAGGGTTCGGTTCTAACTGGTCTGGTGGATTCAGGCTGTTAAAATGTATGAATACACACACACACACATACATACATATACAAGGTCTGTCCAAAAAGTATCGGACCTTTTTATTTTTTGCAAAAACCATATTATTTTTTGCAAAAACCATAGCATCAGCCAAGCTTGAACCTTTGTGCGCATGTGTGAGTTTTTTCACGCCTGTCGGTTGCGTCATTCGCCTGTGAGCAGGCTTTGTGTGAGCACTGGTCCACCCCTCTCGTCGTTTTTTTATTGCGAATAAATGTCTGAACGATTTGGAGCTCTGCTGCATCAATTTTTTTTCCAGAAACTGAGAGAGACCTCCAGGTGGACACCGTTCAGAAAATTAATATGGCTTTCAGGGACGATTTTGTGGGGATTACACAGATTAAGGAGTGTTACTGCCGCTTTAAGGACGGCCCACAACTGCTGAGAGCACGCCGCGCTCCAAGGGCCAATCGACAGGCTGAATCAACCAGATCATTTCCAACGTGAAGGCTTTGTTGATCCGGGACGTTGTCTGACTTCCACAAAAAAAGGAAAAAGGCATTGACATCAGCACTTTTTTGGCACATTCCACTGTTAAAGGAGTTTTTTTTCATGGAAAGAAAAGCGGACGGATGCGCCACCGTGCCGTTCATGGCGCGGGACAAAACCACCTCCATGTTGGTCTCACAGGACACCTTTGAGATGGCTTTCAGACGGCTGTCGGTGGGTTTTCAGTCGTGTGACTAACCGAGAAATTGTGGATGAGCCTGGACATGCCAGAACATATCCTGTGAGGCTTCATCACGGCGTTGCTTTGCGCCATGCGGCTCCACCGCGACGCGCAGAATTCCTCCTCACGTCTGTCTCAATGTGCCAAAAAAGTGCTGATGTCCACGTCTTCCGCAATTCCTGTGCTAGTCAGAGGACGTCCCGGATAAAACACAGCGTCCAGTTTGGAAATGAAAGGCACATTCCACTGTTACAGGAGTTTTTGTCATGGAAAGAGAGGATTTCGCGCGTCGGCACGAAGCAGCTCAGGACGTGCAGCAAAAAAAAAAAAAAAAACACCTCCGTGTTGGAAACCATTCAGAAGATTCAGACAGCTTTCGATGGCTTTCAGTCGAGTGAGTATCCGAGAAATTGTGTAACAGCTGGACATGGCACAACATGTCCTGTGAGACTTCCAAGACGGAGGTGTTTTTTTGCTGCGCGTCCTGAGCTGCTTCGTGCCGACGCGCGAAATCCTCCGCACGTCTTTCATTACAAAATCTCCTGTAACAGTGGAATGTGCCGCAAAAGTGCTATGTCCAGCTATGTTGCCATTTCTGTGGTAGAATGATGTCCCGGATCAACACAGCATTCAGTTTAGAAATGATCTGGTCGATCCAGCCTGTTGAATGGCAGCTCGGTGCGCAGCGCACCCTCCGCCGCTGTGGGCTGTCTTTAAAAAGGTTTTAACACTCCTTAATCCTTGTGACGCCGACAGAATCTTCACCGATATCAAACTGAATCTATCAAATGGTTTCCAACTGCCTGTCTGTAACAGTTTCTGAAAAAAATTTCATGGAGCAAAGCGGCAGTCTCTCAGCTAGTTCTCAGACAAAAGAAATCCGACGGGAGGGGTGGACCAGTGCTCACTCAAAGCCTGCCCACAGGCAAATGACGCAACCGACAGGCGTGGAAAAACTCACGCATAAATCAATCAATCAATCAATTTTTTTATATAGCGCCAAATCACAACAAACAGTTGCCCCAAGGCGCTTTATATTGTAAGGCAAGGCCATACAATAATTATGTAAAACCCCAACAGTCAAAACGACCCCCTGTGAGCAAGCACTTGGCTACAGTGGGAAGGAAAAACTCCCTTATAACAGGAAGAAACCTCCAGCAGAACCAGGCTTAGGGAGGGGCAGTCTTCTGCTGGGACTGGTTGGGGCTGAGGGAGAGAACCAGGAAAAAGACATGCTGTGGAGGGGAGCAGAGATCGATCACTAATGATTAAATGCAGAGTGGTGCATACAGAGCAAAAAGAGAAAGAAACAGTGCATCATGGGAACCCCCCAGCAGTCTACGTCTATAGCAGCATAACTAAGGGATGGTTCCGGGTCACCTGATCCAGCCCTAACTATAAGCTTTAGCAAAAAGGAAAGTTTTAAGCCTAATCTTAAAAGTAGAGAGGGTGTCTGTCTCCCTGATCTGAACTGGGAGCTGGTTCCACAGGAGAGGAGCCTGAAAGCTGAAGGCTCTGCCTCCCATTCTACTCTTACAAACCCTAGGAACTACAAGTAAGCCTGCAGTCTGAGAGCAAAGCGCTCTATTGGGGTGATATGGTACTACGAGGTCCCTAAGATAAGATGGGACCTGATTATTCAAAACCTTATAAGTAAGAAGAAGAATTTTAAATTCTATTCTAGAATTAACAGGAAGCCAATGAAGAGAGGCCAATATGGGTGAGATATGCTCTCTCCTTCTAGTCCCCGTCAGTACTCTAGCTGCAGCATTTTGAATTAACTGAAGGCTTTTTAGGGAACTTTTAGGACAACCTGATAATAATGAATTACAATAGTCCAGCCTAGAGGAAATAAATGCATGAATTAGTTTTTCAGCATCACTCTGAGACAAGACCTTTCTGATTTTAGAGATATTGTTGTGAAGGTGTCGTAGCACGGACCCACAACAGGGGGCGCAAATGAACGGACAATGAGTAAGCCAAAAGGTAACAATTTAATGTTGTGATATTACACAACGAAACGTGTCTTAATGTTCACAGTCAATAAACACCAGGTGACGTGTGGGCAGGCTCGAAGATAGAAGACGCCCGACGAGAGAGAAGCCGCGTCCCACACGGCTTCCACCACCAACGGCCTGAAGAACACCGGAGCCGCCAAGTCCCGAGTCCCCAGGTGGCCTCTGTCTTCGGCTGTCGACCCTGGTACTGCTGGCAGAAAACAGAAAGATGATGTGTGAGTGTGAGTCCGCACACTCAGTGATTAACAGTCCAGACACCGTTAGGAGGGAGCACCTCCACCTCCAAATCACACACACTCGTGCAGCTCCTGATCAACCACTTATCTGGGACGGGGTGCGAGGTGAAGCCGTCACTGTCACACCAAACGCCAATCCTCCAGACAAGGAAAGCACCAGGAAAACGGCTGCAACAGAAGTTCAGATTACTTTTCAACGTATAAGTCAGCAGAGAAAATTACCTTAGTACTGGTAGTTGATTTCTCGGCGGGGAGGTGGAGTTGCAGTCCGGCTTATATGGTGGTGTAGATGAGTGACAGCTGGAGTAATGGGTGACAGCTGTCACCTCCTCTGGGTCTGGCGCCCTCTTGTGCTTGGAGCCCGCACTCCAAGCAGGGCGCCCTCTGGTGGTGGTGGGCCAGCAGTACCTCCTCTTCAGAGGCCCACACAACAAATATTGCGTAAATGCAAAAAAGCAGTCCTACATATTTGTTTAATATGCGCTTTGAATGACATATCCTGATCAAAAATGACTCCAAGATTTCTCACAGTATTACTAGAGGTCAGGGTAATGCCATCCAGAGTAAGGATCTGGTTAGACACCATGTTTCTAAGATTTGTGGGGCCAAGTACAATAACCTCAGTTTTATCTGAGTTTAAAAGCAGGAAATTAGAGGTCATCCCTGTCTTTATGTCTGTAAGACAATCCTGCAGTTTAGCTAATTGGTGTGTGTCCTCTGGCTTCATGGATAGATAAAGCTGGGTATCATCTGCGTAACAATGAAAATTTAAGCAATACCGTCTAATAATACTGCCCAAGGGAAGCATGTATAAAGTGAATAAAATTGGTCCTAGCACAGAACCTTGTGGAACTCCATAATTAACTTTCGTCTGTGAAGAAGATTCCCCATTTACATGAACAAATTGTAATCTATTAGACAAATATGATTCAAACCACCGCAGCGCAGTGCCTTTAATACCTATGGCATGCTCTAATCTCTGTAATAAAATTTTATGGTCAACAGTATCAAAAGCAGCACTGAGGTCTAACAGAACAAGCACAGAGATGAGTCCACTGTCCGAGGCCATAAGAAGATCATTTGTAACCTTCACTAATGCTGTTTCTGTACTATGATGAATTCTAAAACCTGACTGAAACTCTTCAAATAGACCATTCCTCTGCAGATGATCAGTTAGCTGTTTTACAACTACCCTTTCAAGAATTTTTGAGAGAAAAGGAAGGTTGGAGATTGGCCTATAATTAGCTAAGATAGCTGGGTCAAGTGATGGCTTTTTAAGTAATGGTTTAATTACTGCCACCTTAAAAGCCTGTGGTACATAGCCAACTAACAAAGATAGATTGATCATATTTAAGATCGAAGCATTAAATAATGGTAGGGCTTCCTTGAGCAGCCTGGTAGGAATGGGGTCTAATAAACATGTTGATGGTTTGGATGAAGTAACTAATGAAAATAACTCAGACAGAACAATCGGAGAGAAAGAGTCTAACCAAATACCGGCATCACTGAAAGCAGCCAAAGATAACGATACGTCTTTGGGATGGTTATGAGTAATTTTTTCTCTAATAGTTAAAATTTTGTTAGCAAAGAAAGTCATGAAGTCATTACTAGTTAAAGTTAATGGAATACTGAGTTCAATAGAGCTCTGACTCTTTGTCAGCCTGGCTACAGTGCTGAAAAGAAACCTGGGGTTGTTCTTATTTTCTTCAATTAGTGATGAGTAGAAAGATGTCCTAGCTTTACGGAGGGCTTTTTTATAGAGCAACAGACTCTTTTTCCAGGCTAAGTGAAGATCTTCTAAATTAGTGAGACGCCATTTCCTCTCCAACTTACGGGTTATCTGCTTTAAGCTACGAGTTTGTGAGTTATACCACGGAGTCAGGCACTTCTGATTTAAAGCTCTCTTTTTTAGAGGAGCTACAGCATCCAAAGTTGTCTTCAATGAGGATGTAAAACTATTGACGAGATACTCTATCTCACTTACAGAGTTTAGGTAGCTACTCTGCACTGTGTTGGTATATGGCATTAGAGAACATAAAGAAGGAATCATATCCTTAAATACATATATATACGTATACATATACATATATATACATACATACATATACATATATATACATACACACATATATATACATACACACATATATATACATACACACATATATATACATACACACATATATATACATATATATACATACATACATATACATACATATACATACATACATATATATATATATACTCAACAAAAATATAAACGCAACACTTTTGGTTTTGCTCCCATTTTGTATGAGATGAACTCAAAGATCTAAAACTTTTTCCATATACACAATATCACCATTTCCCTCAAATATTGTTCACAAACCAGTCTAAATCTGTGATAGTGAGCACTTCTCCTTTGCTGAGATAATCCATCCCACCTCACAGGTGTGCCATACCAAGATGCTGATTAGACACCATGATTAGTGCACAGATGTGCCTTAGACTGCCCACAATAAAAGGCCACTCTGAAAGGTGCAGTTTTATCACACAGCACAATGCCACAGATGTCGCAAGATTTGAGGGAGCATGCAATTGGCATGCTGACAGCAGGAATGTCAACCAGAGCTGTTGCTCGTGTATTGAATGTTCATTTCTCTACCATAAGCCGTCTCCAAAGGCGTTTCAGAGAATTTGGCAGTACATCCAACCAGCCTCACAACCGCAGACCACGTGTAACCACACCAGCCCAGGACCTCCACACCCAGCATGTTCACCTCCAAGATCGTCTGAGACCAGCCACTCGGACAGCTGCTGAAACAATCAATTTGCATAACCAAAGAATTTCCGCACAAACTGTCAGAAACCGTCTCAGGGAAGCTCATCTGCATGCTCATCGTCCTCATCGGGGTCTCGACCTGACTCCAGTTCGTCATCGTAACCGACTTGAGTGGGCAAATGCTCACATTCGCTGATGTTTGGCACGTTGGAGAGATGTTCTCTTCACGGATGATGCAAAGGAGATGTGTTGCACTGCATGAGGCAAATGGTGGTCACACCAGATACTGACTGGTATCCCCCCAATAAAACAAAACTGCACCCTTCAGAGTGGCCTTTTATTGTGGACAGTCTAAGGCACACCTGTGCACTAATCATGGTGTCTAATCAGCATCTTGATATGGCACACCTGTGAGGTGGGATGGATTATCTCAGCAAAGGAGAAGTGCTCACTATCACAGATTTAGACTGGTTTGTGAACAATATTTGAGGGAAATGGTGATATTGTGTATGTGGAAAAAGTTTTAGATCTTTGAGTTCATCTCATACAAAATGGGAGCAAAACCAAAAGTGTTGCGTTTATATTTTTGTTGAGATACTGTACATACATACAGTGAGGAAAATAAGTATTTGAACACCCTGCGGTTTTGCAAGTTCTCCCACTTAGAAATCATGGAGGGGTCTGAAATTTTCTTCTTAGGTGCATGTCCACTGTGAGAGATATAATCTAAAAAAAAAAAACAATCCGGAAATCACAATGTATGATTTTTTAATAATTTATGTGTGTGTTACTGCTGCAAATAAGTATTTGAACACCAACCAACCAGCATGAATTCTGGCTCACACAGACCTGTTAATTTTTCTTTAAGAAGCCCACTTATTCTGCACTCTTTACCTGTATTAATTACACGTGTTTGAACTTGTTACCTATATAAAAGACACCTGTTCACACACTAAATCAATCACACTCCAAGCTGTCCACCATATCCTAGACCAAAGACCTGTCTAAGGACACCAGAGACAAAACTGTAGACCTGCACAAGGCTGGGATGGACTACAGAACAGGCAAGCAGCTTGGTAGAAGACAACAACTGTTATGATTATTTATTAGATAGTGGAAGAAACACAAGATGACTGTCAATCTCCCTCGGTCTGGGATTCCATGCAAGATCTCATTTTGTGGGGTAAGGATAATTCTGAGAAAGCTCAGAACTACACAGGAGGACCTGGTCAATGACCTGAAGAGAGCTGGGACCACAGTCACAAAGATTATATTAGTAACACATGATGCTGTCATGGTTTAAAATCCTGCAGGGCAGCAAGGTCCCCCTGCTCAAGCCAGCACATGTACAGGCCCGTTTGAAGTTCACCAGTGACCATCTGGATGATCCAGAAGAGGCAGGGGAGAAGGTCATGTGGTCAGATGAGACCAGAATAGAGCTTTTTGGAATCAACTCCACTTACCATGTTTAGAGGATGAGAACAACCCAACCGTGAAGCATGGGGGTGGAAACATCATACTCTGGGGGTGCTCTTCTGCAAAGGGGACAGGACGACTGCACCGTATTTAAGGGAGGATGGATGGGGTCATGTATTGCGAGATTATGGCAAACAACCACCTTCCCTAAGTAAGAGCATTGAAGATGGGTCATGGCTGGGTCTTCCAGCATGACAGTGACCCCAAACACACAGCCAGGGCAACTAAAGAGGGGCTCCGTAAGAAGCATTTCAAGGTCCTGGAGTGGCCTGGCCAGTCTCCAGACCTGAACTCAATAGAAAATCTTTGGAGATAGCTGAAACTCCAAAACTGGAAGATTTGGAGAAGATCTGTATGGAGGAGTGGACCAAAACCCCTGCTGCAGTGTGTGAAAACTTGGTCAAGAACTACAGGAAACGTTTGACCTTTTTAATTTCAAACAAAGGCTACTGTACCAAATATTAACATTGATTTTCACAGGTGTT